>NC_053500.1:85141211-85243711 GCF_905171775.1 Rana temporaria | reverse complement strand
CACATACCTCCCATTGCTCATCGTCAAGGGCCGGCAAGTCCACCTACCATTTGTCGAGGGACTGGATCGGTTTGATGTCATACGCCACCATCAGATAGAGATATAGGGAAAAAAGGGGCCTCCCCATGGCACTGGAAATCAAGAGACGCTCCACGGAATCTGACTCCAAGGTTATACGTTCCGGGAACTGAGCTCCAAAGGGGTGTCAACTGCCAGTACCTAAACTCTCAGCATCTGGGTATGGAGTATAGGGCCCTCGGGTCGGTGAACGTCCTCAGTCTACCTTCCCTGACAATGTGTTTCAAGGTCAAGATTCCCTTCTGTGGCCACAGGGAAGGATCAGGCAAGGTGTGGAAGTGGGGGATCATCGAAATCCACCATAAGGGCTTGTGGGGGGAAATATGATTGGGCTTACTATAGACTGCCCTAGATTCCTGCCAAACCCGTACTGTAGTCTGCATAAGGATGGTCATAGAGCAGTGTTTCTCAACTCCAGTCCTCGGGGCGCACCAACAGGTCTTGTTTTCAGGCTTTCCATTATTGTGCACAGGTGATTTTATCAGTTTCACTGCCTTAGTAATTACCACAGCAGTTTGATCTGAGGGAAATCCTGAAAACATGACCTGTTGGTGCGCCCCGAGGACTGGAGTTGAGAAACACTGTCATAGAGGGACAAGCCTGCCTACCTCTGAATACAAGATTACTAAGGACCCCGTATTATGATCCTAGGAGTGGCCGTCTCCATGGTAACCGCCGGCTTCTGTCTGGGTTGGGAAAACCGCCAGCGAACGGTGACAAGAACGGTGGCCCAATAGTAAATCAAAAAATTGGGGAGCAACAATGAAAGGGGAAGATAAAACATATGCTTTGCCACCCTTGGGGGTTTCCCGGCCCAAACAAAGGCTATCAAGCAGCCCCTCCAAGCGCTTAAAAAAGCTCTTGGGAAGGTGGATTGGGGTATTCCTAAAAAAAAAAATAAGAAATTTAGGCAAGAACACCATCTTCAATAAATTGACCCTACCTACTGGCATGAGGGGGAGAGTGCACCAGGCAGTACATTCAGTGGTGACTTGGTCCATTAGGGGCTGTAGATTGCGGCTCACGTATTCAGTCATCTCAGAGCGCTGAATCCCCAGGTATTTGAAATCTTCAACCCATTGAAGATGTGTTTGGGCATCAGGGTAAGCGGGCAAAGGCTGGAAAGAAAAAAAGACCGACTTGTCCCAATTGATGCGTGTTCCAGGGAAGACGCTAAACTGATCGAATAGACATAGGGCCTTATGAAGTGATGTGGATGCGTCTGCTAAATAAAGCAGGGCATCATCCGCTTAAAGTGAGAGTTTTTCCTTGATGATCCCTACCCGAATACCCCTTACTTCCTTGTCTGCTCTAATAAGGGCTGCCAGGGGTTCCATCGCCAGGGCAAAAAGCCCCGGGAGAGGGGGCATCCCTGCCTCATTCCACGGTTCAGCGGGAATGTATCCTATAAGCAGGCATTCATGTACACCCTGGCTTGCGGATTGGCATACAACATTTTAATCCATAGCTGGAATTTAGGACCCATGCCGAATTTAGAAAGGACTGCCCACAGGTACCCCCACTCAACGAAGTCAAAGGCCTTCTCTGCATCCAGAGAGGCCACCAACCCTCCGTCTTCCTGTCCTGCTCTAGCTATGTGGGTGAAGAGTCGCCTGATATTAATGTCGGTCCCCCTACCCAGCATGAACCCGGTTTGATCAGGATGGATCAATACAGTTATGACCGTGTTAAGCCTATTGGCCAGAATCTTCGCATCCATGTTAATCAGGGAAATAGGCTGGTAAGATGAGAATATTGAGGAATCCTTCCCAGGTTTTGGTATCACTATGACCGGCTCGCCCATAGAGTGTGGGAGGGATTGTAGTTCTGTTCCTTTTGTCATCACAGTGTGGAGTCTAGTAGTCAAAACATCTGGATACTGTTTATAAAATTCTATCGGTATACCATCGGGGCCAGGGGTTTTGCCCGACTGCATACTTATCAGCGCCTTGAGTGTTTCCTCAACCGTGAGGGGCCTGTCCAGGTCTCCCCTGTACTTCAATCTTGAGAGTGAGGCTTGGCACACATGATACAGGAGCTCTCCGCCCCCATTGAAACAGCTGAGGCGCACGCCGCGTCTTTCATATCACAAACCACTGACAGACCGGCCTCTGCCTTCCCTCAAGCTGCGCTGCGAACTTGCCATCATACCCGACACAAGTTACAAGTCTTGTAAGTGATTTTACAGAATAAAGAGACTTTACTGCACTATTATTGCCTCTCTGTGGCTCATTTTGCTGAAGCCACATCCTTTCAGATTGAATAAAAAAGGGGCCATGGATGTATATGGTTATGCTGATTGAAGAGTTTTATCTCATATTATAAAGAAGTCTTGCTATTGTCTGGAACCAATGATTATAGCCTGTGTGGGGCCTGAAGGACGGAACATCTATGGAGGAAAGATCTCCTTTATATGCCTGGTGGTCATTCTATGGCCTTGGATATCTGGTGAGCACAATTATATGGCACTTTGGGTGAAGCACTTTGAAGCATGTTGCACTTTATAGGAAGCACAGTGTTGGAGTTTTAGAGGACCCAATTGACTACATTGTGTTTAATCATCAATTTTTGGTATTTTGCATATACTCTAGTTGCGCCCTTTCACTCTCTATTACAATAAAGGGCTGACATCAGGGCTGAACAGGTGAAGGAGGTCAGGATATTGCAAGAAACACCCTGGTGGACTCGGCGACTGGACCGAGATAAGGCGAAGGTAGCACACATGTAATGCAGTTATATCAATCAGAATGAGCAGCAGCAGTCGATCAATAAAACATCTAAAACAATGAACTGTAAATGAACTGTAAAACCCACATAAACCAGGCCGCAAAGGGCCAACCATTGCCCCCCCTCCCCACCCATTCCCCCAGAACTGGGAAGGGCTTCCAACCCTGGGTCCCAACTCAGCACGCAGGCAAGCCAATTATGCGGAGGTTGTTTCTCCGATTTCTGTTTTCAGCGTCCTCCGCCCGATATTCAAGAGCCTTCACTCTAGTCTGAAGGGCAGCTGAGTGCTCCATAACATCATCCTCTGTCTGCCCAATCCTCTGTTCCATCTCCGTGACTCTGGAGCAAAGTTTATCCAGGTCCTAACATATGAGGCCCACGTCCATTTGTACCGCCTCAATCTTGGTGGTGAGGGTCGATTGGCAAGTGGCTATAGCCGCCATCACCTCCGCCAGCCACGGTGGCCTGGGTTCACTCGGCTCTATGTTGGAAGTCTGTGGGGCCATATGCAAGCAGCGCCTGGAGCGAGCCTCCCATGTGGGAGGGCAACAGCGGAACCTCCACATGCAGGGGGAATTTGAGCCTCTTCCCCTTACCGGACTGCGATCCGGAGGACCTGCGCCTCATCTGGGTGTCAGCAATGGGTATGGTGAGCAAGTAACGCCAATGGAAGCAGATTTTTTTCAGAAAGCTGGCGGAGCTCGTGGAGAGTGCAACCACTCACGTCGCCATCTTGGACACGCTCCCCACTAGTATGGCTTTTACAGGTGAGGGAGTCGCAGGCTGAAAACAGATATCTGGATGATGCCATATCATCACTTCAACCTAAGGACATCATATGACGTCCTATGGGAGGGAAGTGGTTAAGCACCAACTGATACTTTCTGTATAGTTTTATCTTGATTGGATAAGGTGGAGGGTGTATCTGGATCGGTGAGGCTGCTGTATCTAACTGAACATTGAGAAGTGATAACATTTCTTGGAAATTTGCTCTCCTTTTAAACTATACTAAACTAACCATGATAATTCTAAAATCAACACATGATAGCTTGGTACTCACCATTGGGCTTTCTCCCTGATGTGCGACCTTGACATCACACAGCTGACCTTCTGGATCAAGGTGAACTTCTATGTAGAAAAGGTCTGAACTGATGTAACACTCTGTACCATTTGGACTTAAGTGCGATGTAAGACTAGAGAGACAACAGCAAGAGAGATTATTCCAGATTACCATCCAATGATTTATTATTTTTCACTTTACCAGCATCAATCATGTTCAAAAATTATTATTAAATAAAAAAATTCTTTAAAAGGGATAACTAATGAATGGTTCAAATTTCAAAGGATCAAATAAAATCTCAACATTGACTGTCCAAACATAACCAAATGTACCTCCCCTCAACCCAGGTATGCAAGGTCCACAAGTTTCCCCACTGGCACTGACAACTTGTTCGGTCCTTCTTCTGGGTTCGGAGTCTTCAGCCATCTTGATTGGCCTGCTCAGGATGAGGTATCTCTTGTGTGTGCGCACAGAAATTAATTTCATCCTGTCACTAGGGCATGCCAAAGTTGTACACTGAACTATGCAAGTATAACTTAACATCTAAAGGGCCCCTTCACACTTATGCCGCATACAGACGGACGTTTTTTGTGATGAAATAAAACGACGTTTTAAATCATGAAACAAAACAACGTTTTTCCAACTTCATTTTCAAAAACGATGAAGCATACACACCATCGTTTTTTCAAAATGCTCTAGCAAAGTGCGGTTACGTTCAGCACTCTTTTCCATTGAAACTAGCTTCATAACTTGCTTCTGGGCATGCGCGGGTTTAAAAACGTTGTTTTAAACGTCGTTTTGCCCACACACTATCATTGTAATTGACACAAAAAACGACGTTTTGAAAAACGACACAAAAAATTCGAGCATGTAAGAATTTTTTTTTTTTTTTCGTTTTTCAGAAGACATAAAAACAACGTTTTCCCCACACACGGCCATTTTAAATGACGTTTTCAAAAACGTCGTTTTTTTTCATCACAAAAAACGACCGTCTGTACGCGGCATTACAGATCCCTTGAGGATCTGTTCCTTTAATATCAACTTGCTTAGTGGGGATCAGTCCGTTGATCCACAATGTGCAAGGACCCCCCTGTCAGATCTCCGCTCTCCTCTATGGGGGGGGGGGTCGGATCCGTCTGCAGAAATGGACCATAGCGGGGACCGATGAGATCGGGTGCCGCTGACACCCGCTATCCCATAGGGATACATGTAAGTCCGTATTTCATCTGAAAACGGATAGATGAAATACGGACAGACAGTCTGCACATGTGAAAGGGCCCAAAAAAGATTTTATCAAAAAGAGTAGAGGCCCCCCACGTGGCAGACCAGGCGACAACCCACAACTGAGAGCGGACCCCGGACATCCAGCGCAGCCCTTCAGTCAGGACCCGGAGCGCCCCCCCCCCCCCCGGAGGACCCCTGGTCAGGTACACAGCAGGCCCAGCCTACCGATGCATGGGGAGGAGACAAGGGACAGGGAGAGAAGGAAGGGAGAGTGAGAGACCCCCTAATCGACCTCCCCAGGAATGCCCAGCTGTTCCATCCTGCTGAAACAGGTGGAACCCTATTCACCCGTCCTGCGGGATTACTGGACGCATTCCGGACAGACCCACCAACTAAGCAGTACGGAGTAGCTTTCGGCCACAGTTCACTGTGACTCGGACAGCAGTAGCCTGGTCATGTGTGCCCCTGAGCATATAGCTCACCTGTCACCCCTGGAGCAATGGGGTATGTCGTGGCCGACCCAGAGCGTAGCTAAAGGTCTGCTCACGCTCGATGGCCGGGCTGGGGAGATCTATATTATCCAGCCTGTCACCCAGCCGGCAGTTGATAGTAGATCACAGGATCAAAAAATTTGAAAAAAGTAAAAAATCTCCAGGACCAATGGTAACAACCAGGAGCCAGGTCCTTCTCCTATGCTAGGCAAAAGGGTGAGGGGTTATAGCCAGAGGGACCGCCCCCTGGGTTGTACTGTTCAGCCTTGCCGTTACTTGTTTTTAACTGTTTAACATGTCTGCCTAGTCCTCTCCTGATAAACGGCATACAACCCTACTGTCAAGAATAAAGGAGCTGTGTCCGTCCATGAACGAAAGAGAAAGAATGTTTTCATTCTGTCCTCCCATCACGCAGACACGACGGTCCAAATTTCTACAGCGACTGGTGTTGTGGAAAAACCCTTCCGTGTAAATGAATGTAACCTTAATATGGGAGGGGTTGACCTTAACGAGTTGTTGGTGCCGTACCTAGTTGTCAGTAAGGCCAGACTGAGGTACAAAAAAGTGTCTGTATACTTATTTCAATTGGCTTTGCTGAACGCTCACCATTCCAATCCAAATGCAGTATGCCAAATGCATGAGAGGCATTTTCTGTATGTCTTCTCTGGTACCCCTACCCAACGAGCCCTGCAAAGAAGATGTTGTGTCTGTAGCATGCGCGGATATAGGCGTGACACCCATTATTGTCCACGCTGTTCTGACAATCATGGTCTTTGCATTGGTCAATGTTTTAAACGCTGCCATACACTAGTGGAGTTTTAGCGTAGGGTACAGCGCTGCACAGACTAGGACACACTTTCACAGCGTCTCCCACTATGCCATCGCATTTTGAGAGGCCCAAACATGGAACCGAACAGTTACAGTTACAAATAAAAGTGTAAAAAAAAAAGGGAAAAAAAAATAGTTGTCGTTTTATATCTATATCTCTCTCTCTCTCTCTCTCTCTCTCTCTCTCTCTCTCTCTCTCTCTCTCTCTCTCTCTCTCTCTCTCTCTCTCTCTCTCTCTCTCTCTCTCTCTCTCTCTCTCTCTCTCTCTCTCTCTCTCTCTCTCTCTCTCTCTCTCTCTCTCTCTCTCTCTCTCTCTCTCTCTCTCTCTCTCTCTCTCTCTCTCTCTCTCTCTCTCTCTCTCTCTCGCCCCCTCTCTCTCTCTCTCTCACTCTCTCTCTCACACACCCCTTCTCTCTCTCTCTCTCTCTCTCCCCTTCTCTCTCTCTCTCTCTCTCTCTCTCTCGTTCTGTTTTTTTTTTTTTACTGTATTCTATACTTAACTGCAATGTTTTATTGTTATGTTTGCTTTTCAGGTATGTAATTTTTTTTATATGGCTTACTGTGTTTTATTGTTAATCATTTTTTTGTTTTCATGTATGCCATTCAGCTGCAGCGTGGATTTATCTTGACAACAGCAGCTTCTGATCCCACGATACATAAAGCCGTGACCCCAGCGTTGTAAGAGGCGATTTCACGACCACAGTTAAAAAAAAAAGAGCATATATGCCGAAGCATGGGGTAGGGGTGGAGGAGCGATTTGCTCCCAACTTTTGGGGCGGACTGCCCCCATGCTTCGGCATATATATATATAAAATATATATTTTAGGCACAGATTGCGTTAAAAAATGTTACATTTGTTACTATGTTTTTTTTGTATTTGCTTTGCAGGTATGGTATTGTCTTACTGTTATACTGTAGTTGCTTTGTTTTATTGTTAAAAGAAACAACAAAAAAGAAGCAGGCGCCACTAGGTGAACTGTACAGCTTTTACTCAATGTTTGAAATAAAAGTACTCACATTAAGTTAAGGAATTCAGGCATGTAGTTGTTGTCCTGCGATTCGTCCGGGTCCAACCGATAGATGTGAGTATCCTTGGGTCTCTATCACAGCGCTGGTGTTGTGCTGTGTTTGTAGGTGTAACCTTGCTGGGTCCATGCGCTTGGTTGTCGGGATTGTAGGTGCACAGATGTGCTGATGGAGACGCCGGAGCGCACGTTGAAGCGCACGCTTTGTGGATGCTATGGTTGCGGGGGGAAAGATGACGTCATCGCCTGGGGACAGCAATGTGCGACGCGTTTCCGTGCATGTGCTGTGGTTCGATGGGGAGACGTACACACAGCGCGCACCTTTGTCAAGCTCCACCAAGCGTGCGCTTCAACGTGCGCTCCGGCGTCTCCATCGGCACATCTGTGCACCTACAATCCCGACAACCAAGCGCATGGACCAAGCAAGGTTACACCTACAAACACAGCACAACACCAGCGCTGTGATAGAGACCCAAGGATACTCACATCTATCGGTTGGACCCGGACGAATCGCAGGACAACAACTACATGCCTGAATTCCTTAACTTAATGTGAGTACTTTTATTTCAAACATTGAGTAAAAGCTGTACAGTTCACCTAGTGGCGCCTGCTTCTTTTTTGTTGTTTCTTTTATCATATGTACTTGGAGTGTTGCTTCAGCTCCCCCTGCATGGCTGCCCGGTAAAACAAACTTTTACTCATGGTACAAGCTCACCTAGCTTACAGGACTTATTGCTCAGAGGACTCTCTTTTTCCTTTACAGGATTTACCACATGCGCTTTATTGTATATATTTGTTTTATTGTTAACCATCATTTGCTTAGCAGGTACGCCATTCAGCTGCAGCACTGATTTATCTATCTTGACAGCAGCAGCGCTTGCTCCCAGGATACGTAAATCAGTGACTCCAGTACTGTAGGAGGCAATTTCACCACCACAGTTAAAAACAAAATGGTGCATGTATGCTCATCATTATAAGTGGGTGGATGAAGGGAGGTATTATAATGGTGGGCATACCCACACCGACCAATCTCACAGGCTGCATGAAAAAAAAAAAAAAAAAAAAAAAAAAAAAAAAAGATTACAATATATGCCCAACAAGGACCAGCAATGTACTGGTAAGTTGCTGGAATTTCAGTGGCTATACCGGAATGATGCCTGCGGGTTTGGGCATCATCTTGGTATCATTCTTTTCAGCCAGCAGTCGGCTTTCATGTAAAAGCAATCCTAGCGACTAATCTAATTAGCCTCTAGACTGCTTTTACAAGCAGTGGGAGGGAATGTGTGTCTCCCCCCCCCCCTCCCTCCACCATCTTCCATGGTTTTCTCTGGCTCTCTCATCCCAAAAGGGAACCTGAGAATGCAGCCGGTGGTTCCGCCAACTGACCATAGAGCTGATCAGAGACTAGAATGGCTCCAATCATCTCTAAGGTCTAAGAAACCGGAAGCTACGAGCATTTCATGACTTGGATTTCGCTGGATATAAACAGCACCATTGGGAAATTGGGAAAGCATTTTTTCACACCGATCTTAGTGTGGTCAGATGCTTTGAGGGCAGAGGAGAGATCTAGGGTCTAATAGACCAAAAAAAGAAAAAGAGTACCTGTCACTACCTATTGCTATCATTGGGAATATTTACATTCCCTGAGATAACAATAAAAAAGAAAAAAAAATGAAAGGAACAGTTTAAAAATAAAATAAAAACGCAAAAGAAATAATAAATAAAATAAAAAAAGCACCCCTGCCCCCCCCCCCCCCGCTTCTCTTGTGCAAAGGCGAACACAAGCGACAGTCTGGCATCATATGTAAACAGCAATTGCACCGTGCATGTGAGGTATCCTCTGTAAATCTAAAGTGGTAACCTGTAAAGGATTTTAAAAATGTATGTAGTTTGTGCACAATTTTAAAGCATGTCATGTTTGGTATCCATGTACCAAACGCGTGTACTCGGCCTAAGATCATCTTTTTTATGTCATCAAACATTTGGGCAATATGCATTTGCATTCAAATAAAAAAAAAGTGTTTCTCCCCCCAAATTTTTTTTTAAAAATCACTGCGCAAATACTGTGTGAAAAAAAAAAATGCAACACCCACCATTTTAAGCTGTAGGGCCTTTGCTTTAAAAAAATATAGAATGTTTGAGGGTTGAGAGAGAGAGAGAGAGAGAGAGAGAGAGAGAGAGAGAGAGAGAGAGAGAGAGAGAGAGAGAGAGAGAGAGTCCAGTGGCTCCCTGACAGTGGTGGAACCAGGCCCTGGTCGCATGTGCGACCCTGTTAGTTCCGCCACTGCATCATACATACTATGGGCAAGGACAACTGGGGAAATTAATGGTGAAGTATCTGGGTGTTTAAAGTGGTTGTAAAGACAGAAGGATTTTATCTTAATGTATTCTATACATTAAGATAAAAATTCTTCCATGTGAAGCAGCCCCCTCAATATTTACTTACCTGTGCCAATTTCTATCCAGTGATGTTGCAAGAGTGTTTTAGCTGCCCCGGACTCTCCCTCCTCATTGGCTGAGACAGCAGCATGGCGCCATCTCCTCCAATGTGGAGAAAGGGGGCGGGGCCGAACAGCGGCTCTGTGTTTGAATGGAACACAGAACAGTGGCTCAGCTCGGGTGTCCCCATAGCATGCTGCTTGCTGGGGTGGCAGGAGGGAGGGGCCAGAGAAAAGGAGGATCTGGGCTGCTCTGTGCAAAACCACTGCACAGAGCAGGCAAGTAGAACAGGTTTGTTAGTTTAAAAAAAACTGAGACTTTAGTACCACTAATAATAGCATGCAATGCCAAAAAAATACTTTCTTGTATTAAAAGAGGTATGGAGAGCAGAGGCAGAGAGGGAGAGGGGGAGATCATTTGGCTCCTGTATAAATCATTAATAAGACCTCATCTGGATAATGCAGTTCAGTTTTGGGCACCAGTTCACAAAAAAAATATTGGGGAACTGGACAAAGTGCACAGAAAAGCAACCAAACTGATAAGAGGCATGGATAAGCTTGGCTATGAGGAAAGATTAGCTGAACTGAATTTATTCTCATAGGTTATTTTATTTATCATTTAATTGGTTATCATTTATAGGTATAGAATATGGAATGGAATATTCAATTGCCTCTTGTGTGGATCATGAAGAATTTTTTTCCCCCACTGGAGCAAATTGATCATGCTTTATTTCTTTTTGCCTTCCTTTGGATCAACTGTGGGTGTAGGATTGTGTATATGAAGGGTTTCTATTTGTGTGTGTATTTTTATTTTCTTATTTGACTTAACTGAATAGCCTTTTTTTTCAATCTGATTAACCATGTGCACATGGTTAATCAGATGACTGGAGGATAAAGATTAGCCAACATGTCCTATTTTACACTAAGGCCACGTTCACACTGCTCCGACATGAAAGCACGGTCCTTTGGGTCCGGTATGAATCTGGAGGGGGGGGGGGGGCACATTGGCAAAAAAAGGCGTGGCGTCTCCCTGCAAACAGGAAAATATTGAGATCTCATGTGCCAGAGATCTATCTATTTACTACTGGAATAAGGATATGAAATCTGTATAAGATTTTATTTTTGGAGAGTGAGCCATGTAAAATAATTCGGGCTTTGCTGCACTACAGAACGCTTTCAACCTAACTTTGGGCTTATAGGAGAGAAGAGCACAGGGATATAGCTTCAGTGTGCACTACTGCTTCTTAATTATGTAATCAGAGAAGATGACCAAAGAAGCAGAAATATGCCAGCCATGTTTTCTTAAGATTCACCCATTAGTTGTGGAAAGTACTATCACAATTTATGGGGCTGGTGGTGTTATGTAGGATGCTATGATTTTTGCCTAGTGTTCAAATTCAAAAATTTAACATCAAAATGCAAACACTTGTTTTATTAAACTAATCACATTTAAAAACATACCAGCATTACATAATTTAACACACACATGAATTATACTCTTAGGCTTCATGTTCACTGCTGCTGGTAAATTGACTTTTAGGAGCAGTTGGGCATTTTTTCAGCTGCCCCTGAACTCTCTTCTATTTTATCTCATCAGTACATGTACACAGGGTCGTTTTTCTTTATCGTTACATCACGGGACACAGAGCGGCATTCATTACTATATGGGTTATATGGAGTACCTTCAGGTGTTGACACTGGCAATCTCAAATAGGAAATGCCCCTCCCTATATAACCCCCTCCCATAGGAGGAGTACCTCAGTTTTTACGCCAGAGTCTTAGGTGTTGGTCATGGTTTAGCTTGCCTCCGCATCCTTGGGATTAGGTGAGCTAACCGGTTCTGTCCAAAGGCCTCAGCGCTAAAGTGGTCAGTAACCGGACCCCAAACCCTTGGGGTATAGCCCATAATGCTTTTCTTTTTAGAGAGCTGGACCCTGGGCCCAGGACTTAGAAACCTTTGGGTGCCTAATGTTTTCTGTTGCCAGAGTGCTATATGGGCCCAGGACAGTGGATCCTTCATAGGAACCCAGGGCCTGAAGGTCTAGACATCCCCACGGAGATGGGGGAAGATTGGGCCTCTTGCTTGGCAAAGTCCTGCGGCATGGAGCAGGTAAGTGAGGGGAAAACTTGCGGAACTTGGTTCTTAGCAGGTTTTTTCTGGGGGGTCACAGGGGACATGCCTAAAGTTATGCGCTTAATCTGGCAAACTAGTCACATATCTTAATGATAGGATGGCTCTATGTGTATTGTTTCCCCATAAGAAGTGACCTCCCTTGTAGTGTTGGAAAAGCATTGAGTGGGGCCTGTGTAATATAAAGTGTATGTGTGTGTCAGAGAGCTATGCTTACCTGCAAGCCTCCAGGCGATGCTCCATCAGTCTTCCTCCTCAGAGCCTGCAAGCAGGCAGAACGCTGACCTCCTCGTGGTTCCAGCTGGAGCAGAGAGGCTCCCTTCCCCCCAACCCCCCCCTCTATCTGGGGCGCGTGCGCGCGTTCACGTGTTATAGGCGCAATTCGCGCCGTTCAGCTGAGGGGGGAAGGGCGGGTCAGTGCTTTAAGGAAGGGGCGGCCCTTCCTTTTTTTTTGTTCCAAACAGCTCATTCAATACATTGGAACTGGGGAGGAAAGACCAGAGCGGCAGCACGGGGCGCCGAGGACACACAGTGGCCAGAAAGAATATTGCAGTCTTCAGAAGACTGTTTTCAAGCCTAGAAATAGGCTGTTTCTTTTCCATCTCATAGTTTTTTTCTTGCAATACTACTCAGGGGGACAGAATGCTTTTTCTTTCCTGGATTTGAAACAAAAACAAAAAAAAAAAAAAAAAAGATTGAAAAAAAAAAGGTCATTTAGGGAAGAGAAAGCATTTTTTTGTTCCCCAAACAGGTGTTTGGACAATTAACTTTTATAGTTCCAAGTACCAATAAGTGGCAGGTGTACCTCGGTATTGTACCATGGCATCCGGGTCAGAGGGTACAAGAGGTGGGGATTCCCCCAGAGAGTCTGAGGTCTCGGACAAAGCTATGCCGCTGCTCTCCCCAAAGGGAGCCTTGGGGCCATCGGGATCTGGGGCTGGAGCGGGTCAGTCCAACCCTAGGGTGGTCACGGACGAGGTATTACTCACCTCTTTAAAAGAGATGGAGAAAAGAATGGAAAAAATGATAGCCACAGCTATACGGGGCAGTAAACGGAGTAGATCTCCGTCGCCCGAGCGTGGACCCTCAGAAGAGGAGGTCCTTTCCTCAGGGGAATTGGACGACCTCTTGAACAAGGACCAAGTAGGTTCAGGGATCGAAGATCCGGATACAGAGGAGTCTGAAGCAGTCTCCCAAGGGGAGAGCTGGTGGATTCAAGCCTTAACGGACTTGGTCCATAATGCATTCAACTTGCCAGTACCAGATCTCCAGGTATCGACGGTTTCAGCTTTGGGCTCACTGAGGGCGCCTCAAAGCAATGCAGTGTTTCCGATCCACCCTCTATTAGAGGGAGTTTTGTTCCAAGATTGGAACAAGCCAGATAAAATCTTTTTACCACCTAAAAAATTCTCTGCCCTATATCCTATGGAAGAAAAATTTTCCAAGAGATGGGCTACTCCTGCAGTGGACGCAGCCATCTCATGTGTTAACAAGTCGTTAACATGCCCTGTAGAAAACATACAGGTATTCAAGGATCCAGTTGATAAACGCTTGGAAGCACTACTTAAGAACTCCTTCACTACTGCAGGGGCAGTAGTACAGCCAGCTGTGGCTGCGATTGGAGTTGCTCAAGCATTATCGGATCAAATTAAGCAGATGCTTAAACTTATTCCTGCCCAGCAGGCAGAAGAATTTTCGGATGTCCCTAAGGCCATATGTTTTACGGTAGACGCTATTAAGGATTCTGCCCAGCAAGCGTCACGTTTATCGTTATCCCTTATCCATATGAAAAGACTCTTATGGTTAAAAAGCTGGGAGGCCGAGCCCCCATGCAAGAAGCTCCTGGTAGGGTTTCCCTTCCATGGAGGACGACTCTTCGGAGAAGACCTAGATAAATACATTCAAACCATTTCAAACGGCAAAAGTACTCTCTTGCCAACTAAGAAGAAGTTTCAGGGGCCTGCGTTTAAACGACAGTACTCCCCTGGGCAAGGGCCCTCTAATGCCAAACAGTATCGACGGCCTCCTGCGAAAGCAAACTTCGGCTTCAACGGCAGGTCTCAAGGACAGGCTGCTAGAGGCAGAAAGCAGTGGTTTCGCAAACCAGCAAAACCAGCCCCCAAGCCAACTTTATGAAGGGGCGCCCCCACCCACGAAGGTGGGGGGAAGGCTGCGACTCTTTTCAGAGGTTTGGGAAGCCAGCATTCCCGACGAGTGGGTACGGTCTTCCGTGGCCACGGGCTACAAATTAGATTTCCTAAAGTTTCCTCCTCCTCATTTCCAGGAGTCGAGGATTCCAAACGATCCGGAGAAAGGAGCCGCATTAATGTCGGCATTAAATCATCTACTTTCCCAGGAAGTAATAGTAGAGGTACCAGTCCTGGAACAGGGGCTAGGTTTCTACTCCAACCTATTCATCATCCCGAAGTCCAATGGAGATGTCAGGCCAATTTTGGACCTAAAGATGGTAAATGCATATCTAAAGATCCGCTCATTTCGGATGGAATCCGTGCGGTCAGCAGCTGCCACACTCCAAAAGGACGACTTCATGGCGTCCATAGACATAAAGGATGCCTACCTTCATGTTCCAATTTATCAGCCACATCAAAGATATCTACGCTTCATGGTGGCTTCGCGTCACTTCCAATTCGTGGCGCTTCCCTTCGGGTTGGCTACGGCCCCCCGGGTGTTCACGAAGGTCCTAGCTCCAATCCTAGCCAAACTAAGGATCCAGGGGGGTCACGATCCTAGCATACCTGGACGACCACCTAGTCATAGATCACTCGTCTCCCGGCTTGGAGCGAGCAGTGGCCCTCACGGTCCAATACCTCGAGAAGTTCGGCTGGGTCCTAAATCGAGAAAAGTCAGCTTTCCTGCCCACAAGGCAGTTGGAATATCTCGGCATGAGTTTAGACACAGAACAACAAAGAGTGTTTCTACCTCTGAGGAAGGTCAAAGCCATCAAGGAATTAATCCTACTGGTTCTAAGCAAAAAGGAACCGACTATTCGCCTATGTATGAGATTACTAGGCAAGATGGTGGCCACATTCGAGGCGGTACCATACGCCCAGAGTCACACTCGCATCCTGCAGGCAGCCATCCTGTCAGCATGGAGCAGAAGGTCACAGGCCTTGGATATCCCGTTGCCGCTCTCATCAAGAGTCCGACAAAGTCTGTGTTGGTGGTTAGACCCTCAGAATCTACTGAAAGGGAGATCTTTCAGCCCAGTGGCTTGGAAGATAGTGACCACAGACGCCAGCCTGACAGGCTGGGGAGCAATTTTGGATGGTTGCACTCACCAAGGTACTTGGGCAAAGCTAGAGAAGCAATTACCCACCCTATGGGCAGAGGCTCATGTGCCCTGCATATCGGCAATATTCATTCCCGGAGTGGACAACTTTCAGGCGGACTTCTTAAGCCGCCAGACTCTATGGCCGGGGGAATGGTCTCTGCATCCACAAATCTTTCAAGCGCTCTGCCAAAGATGGGGAGTGCCGGACGTGGATATCATGGCATCGAGACTCAACAAGAAGCTAGACAAGTTCATGTCCCGCTCAAGGGATCCGATGGCCTGCGGAACCGATGCGCTGGTTTGCCCTTGGCATCAGTTCAAACTTCTTTATGCGTTTCCCCCGCTCCAGTTACTACCCCGCCTGCTGCGCAGGATCAGGGTGGAGCACATACCAGTCATCCTGGTAGCTCCAGCATGGCCCAGACGGGCATGGTACTCACTAATCCTAAGGATGGTAGTGGGAGACCCTTGGACTCTTCCTCTACGGCCAGACCTGCTATCGCAAGGTCCGATCCTCCACCCTGCCTTACGGCATCTAAATTTGACGGCCTGGAAGCTGAATCCCTGATTCTCAGGGGTAGAGGTCTGTCTCAGAAAGTAATCTCTACCCTAATCAGAGCCAGGAAACCGGTCTCTAGGGTGATTTATCACAGGGTCTGGAAGGCCTATGTAGGCTGGTGTGAGTCCAAGCTATGGCTTCCTCGCAAATTCACCATTGATAGAGTTTTAAGTTTTCTCCAGCTAGGAGTGGATAAAGGATTGGCATTAAGCACAATCAAGGGACAGATTTCTGCTCTGTCAGTGTGGTTTCAGCGGCCGCTGGCCACCCACTCGCTGGTTAAGACCTTCCTTCAAGGGGTCTTACGTATTAAACCTCCAGTTAAATCCCTGCTTTGCCCGTGGGATTTAAATCTTGTTCTGTCAAGTTTACAGAAACAACCGTTTGAGCCGTTGGCTGAAATTCCTTTGGTTTTACTGACAAGGAAGTTAGTATTTTTGGTCGCCATAGTTTCCGCAAGAAGAGTATCGGAACTGGCGGCCTTATCCTGTAAGGAACCATATCTTATTTTTCATAAGGACAGGGTCGTTCTCCGCCCTCATCCTTCCTTCCTACCGAAGGTTATATCCAGTTTTCATTTGAACCAGGATCTGGTATTACCATCCTTCTTCCCTAAATCTACTTCCAGAAAGGAGGGGTTGCTGCATACCTTGGATATTGTCAGGGCCATGAAGGCCTATCTTAAAGCTACAAAGAAGATCCGGAAAACAGATGTGCTGTTCATTTTACCGGATGGGCCCAAGAAGGGGCAGGCAGCTGCAAAATCCACCATTTCTAGGTGGATTAAGCAATTAATCACTCAGGCCTACGGCTTGAAAGGGTTGCCTCCTCCGTTATCATTGATGGCTCATTCTACTAGGGCCATGGGCGCCTCCTGGGCAGCACACCACCAGATCTCTATGGCTCAAGTTTGCAAGGCGGCAACCTGGTCTTCTGTCCACACGTTTACAAAATTCTACAGTTGGACGTAAGAAGGAATTCTGATACAGCCTTTGGGCAGGCAGTTCTGCAGGCTGCAGTTTGAGACCCTCGGATTCCGGGGGCTCCTCTTTTTTTGAGTTAAATTTAAAATTTAAGATTATTTTTCTCAACTAAGTTGGATTTATTATGATTTGAGTATTTCTCTAAATTAAATCCTTTTGTCTTGGAGATGTTCTCCCTCGCCTCATTGTAAGCATTGCTTTGGGACATCCCATATAGTAATGAATGCCGCTCTGTGTCCCGTGATGTAACGATAAAGAAAAAGAGGTTTTTAATACAGCTTACCTGTAAAATCTTTTTCTTGGAGTACATCACGGGACACAGAGCTCCCACCCCTCTTTTGGGGACCATTTTGGGAGGCAGACTGCTTGCTACAAAACTGAGGTACTCCTCCTATGGGAGGGGGTTATATAGGGAGGGGCATTTCCTGTTTGAGATTGCCAGTGTCAACACCTGAAGGTACTCCATATAACCCATATAGTAATGAATGCCGCTCTGTGTCCCGTGATGTACTCCAAGAAAAAGATTTTACAGGTAAGCTGTATTAAAAATCTCTTTATAGTTTCTAGGCAGTCGAGTTAAGAAAACATTTTTGGAAAGCAAAACAAATTTATTCAGGATGGGTGGATGTTCAATAACTTGCGTCTAGCTGCGTTTTGTTTACAGGCGTTTAAGATTTTTGACTATTTTAAAAAAAAAATATATATATAAACGTGAACGCGGCATGTAAACACGGTAAAACTGACGTTTTGAAACGTTGGTTACTATCTGTCAAGTTAAATCGTTCAGGAGAGGTTGTAAAACGTCCAGTGTACATTAAGCCTTACACTTTTCCACAGAAAAAAATCAGACTCACCCATTTTGTCTTGCTATTGACTCCAAACGATCCGTCATAGCAGAAAGGGAAGACACTAAGAAAAGAAAGAATGAGATTTACAGTACAGGAAACGTCCTTGGCGTATGCATGCAACTGAAAACAGTATTAAAACTGCTCACCTTTTAAAGCTTTTTGTAAGGTTTCTAGACAGCTAACAAGATGTTGGTGCCCTCCAGTCATCATTCCGGTCCTCTTCTCCTGAAAAGTGGATTTAATGAACATAAAAGGACTGCTCAGACTATTAAAATAATCTAAGCTTCCAAAGGATACCTAGTCTAAATAATTTTAATAACCATTAATTGTAGCCCTAGATTTTACAGGTAAAGTATGAGGAAAAAATCCTATTTTCTTTATCATACATCACGGGACACAGAGTGAGGCTATTATTCCTTATTTACTGGAAAGTCCCAGAGCAATAGCCTTGAGGGAAGGGAGACACCCTGCCAAAACAATAGCCATCAGACCTATACAGCAGCCTGCATTACACTGCTGCTCGAACATCCACTTGATAGAATTTTGTGAAGGTATGCACTGAAGACCAGGTAGCAGCCTTACAAATCTGAGACACAGATACCTGATGTTGAAAAGCCCAGGAGGTTTCTACACCCCTGGTAGAATGAACTCTCATCCTAAAGGAAGGATCCATAGGCCTGAATGACCCACTGGCAGACCCAATTGGCAATGGAAGCTTTGGAAGCTGCCTGTCCCTTCTTGGGTCCTTCTGGTAAAACAAAAAAAGGAGTCTGATCTTCAGATCTCTGCAGATCTAGACAAATAAACTCTGACAGCTTGCACTACATCCAAAGGAGTGCAGTCGTTACTCTTCCGCCAAATGAGACAGAGAAAAAAGAAGGCAAAGCAATGAAAGGCCAACACCAATTTTGGCTGGATGGAACAGGTCCTAACACGACCCCGTCGTGGGGAAGGTTCAAGTATGGTTCCCTGCATGAAAGGGTCACCAGCTCCAACACCCTTCTAGCCAAGGTGATGGCCATCAGGAAGGCTAGCTTGCATGACCGCAAGAATAATGGAATTTCCTTGATAGGCTAAAACGGTTGTTTTTGTAACACAGACCGTACCAGGTTTAACCACTTCCATACCGGGCCTATTTCGGCACTTCTCTCCTACATGCATAAATCATAATTTTTTTTTTAGAAAATTACTCAGAACCCCCAAACACTACATATGTTTTTTAGCAGACACCCCAAGGAATAAAATGCCGGCCAGTGCAACTTTTTATCTCGCACAGTATTTGCGCAAAAAAAATTCAAACGCCTTTTTTTGGGGAAAAAAACGTTTTTGTGAATTAAAAAACAACAAAACAGTAAAGTTAGCCCAATTTTTTTGTATAATGTGAAAGATGAAGTTACGCAGAGTAAATAGATACCCAACATGTCACGCTTTAAAATTGTGCACACTTTAAAATTGCGCACTCAATGGAAACGTCAGTACTTAAAAATCTCCATAGGCGTCGCTTATTTTTTTTTTACAAGTTACAAATTTAGAGTTACAGAGGAGGTCTAGTGCTAGAATTGTTGCTGGTGCTCTAACACGCGCGGCGATACCTCACATGTGTGGTTTGAACGGCGTTTACATATGTGGGCGGGACTTACGTGTGTGTTCGCTTCTAAACGCGAGCTACCGGGGATAGGGGCGTTTAAAAAAATAATAATTTTTATTTTACTCAATTTCTTTTATTTTTACACTTCTTTTGACATTTTTTTTTTTTATGACTTTTATTTTTATTACAAGGAATGTAAACATCCCTTGTAATAGGAATGGTTTGTGACAGGTACTCTTTATGGAGAGATGCAGGGTCAATAAGACCCCACATCTCTCCTCCAGGCTGGAAAGCATTAGATCGTGAAAAAAAATCACCCATCTAATGCTTTCAGCCGCGATTGCGGCTGTGTTTACATTCCAGGACCCGGGCGTGACGTCATAACATCGCGCCCGGGCCTCCGACGCCGGCGGATCGTTTCTCCAGGTCTCCGATGGCAAAGGAGAGCCCGGAGAAGCACCGGATGGCGGCGGGAGGGGGGGCGTGCCCTCCCGCCGCCTATAAGAATGATCAAGCGGCGGAACCGCCGATATGATCGTTCTTATGGTGCAGGGATTCGTCGGCTGAAGAGATGGATATCTGAATGATGCCTGTGGCTGCAGGCATCATTCAGATATCCCCACTGAAAGTCCAGGACGTCATATGACGTCCTTGGGCTGGAAGTGGTTAAGTTCCAAAAACACATAGGTGACCTAACATGGGGGGGGGGGGGGGGGCAAACAAGTTATCCCCTACATAAAGGTTCGGATCAGTGAATGGGAGGCTAAGGGCTTTTGGAAGTATACTGATAGGGCCAAAACCTGACCCCTGATTGCATTTAAAGCCAATCTGATATCCACAGCCGACTGTAGAAAAGAGAGAATTCTCCCAATCACGTATATTTCTGAGGATGCCATTTTCTGGCTTCACACCAAGCAATACAAGTTTTCCAGACCTTATAATAGATCTTCCTAGTGACTGTTTTTCTGGCGTTCACTAGGGTAGACACCACAAGCCCCCGAATTGACAGGATTCTTTAACACCCTGGCTTCAATAGCCATGCCGTCAAATTTAGAGACTGTAAATTGGGGTGAAATATAGGACCTTGAGACATTAGATTGGGGTGGCGCAAAAGCGTCCATTGCCCATCTATTGCCAATCTCACAATCTCTGGGAACCAGGGGCTTCTGGCCAAGGCTGGTGACACCAGGATGACTGGAACCCCCTCTCACTGAATCCTGCACAAAAAATGTAGACGGAGAAGAATCGGTGGGAAAGCATAACCCATGGAAAACTGGTTCCATGAAATTACTAGAGCATCTGCTACGATTGCCAGGGATCCCTTTTTCGGGACACAAACTGCAAGGTGGAGCCAGAGGACAATCTATTGCCATCCAGGTTCAACAATGTTGTTGAACCTAAATGCCAATAGATCGACCTCTGGCTCCACCTTGCAGACACTGGTAAAAAACTGAAGCACTGCCTGTATGGGAAGGGTTATAGAGGGGATCACTTCCTGTCTAAAAGACCTTTGGTCTATCAGTGTCCATTCTCCTGGAGATGAAGAATAACTCAGTAAGTAAGGAAAAGCCTCACTCTGTGTCCTGTGATGTATGATAAAGAAATATAGGTTTATGAGATTTGCAAACCGTTGCATTTTGTTTTTACATTTAGATTTTACACAGCATCAGAATCAGAATCATAAACTAGTTAAGCTAATGGTGATTTTATTTGTGAAGGAGAAATCACTTACACTTCCTAGGTGGTGTTGGGGAGTAAAGTTGGGTTATAGGGAAGTCGCCATGGGGGGTGTTGGACTGATATAAATGTGGGGGGAGGGGCAAGGGCACTAATGTAATGGAGAAGGGGAATGTAATGTCAAGGGGAGACTGTGGTGATAAGGAGGGGACCAAGGACACTGATGTAAAAAGGAGTGCAGCTGTGTGGGAGATCTAAACCTTAGCACATACATGAGATTTGGACCTCTACTAGAAGAATTTCATTTTTTTTATTATTATTTTTTTTTTTTGCCTTCAACGGATATTTATTTTCTGAGAATCTTTTATATCACAATGAATGAAAAGTAAAACTGTGGTACAAAATAGGGAGCGGATTACAAGTCATGAGGGTAAAAGACAAAAGTCTGGGTTGGAGAATTATGCTATAACCAAACTACACACCAGTTGAATTTTAACTCTCCTACCGATTGTATCAGACTTGTATAATACCCAACTGAGCAGTTGCTCCCAGTTAGGGGGTCCTAGGGTTAGAAGTGAGGCTCCCCTCCCGGGAAAGGGGGGTAGCGAAGGGGCCCCCACCTCCCCGACACCACTGTGTCGGGGTATGGGATACCCGTTTCCCTCCCTCCCACCAATTAAGACTTTTGGTCTCTAGGGCAGAACCCCAGTGAGGTACCAATCAGTGTAGTCAGATACCATGAGAGAGGGCAAGGAGAGCCAGTAGAGAAGGAAGAGCAGGTAGAAAATATAGAAGAAGGATCAGGGGAAGGGTGGGGGATAAGTTTCATAAACCACAGTTTTGAACCGGGCTTTGGTTGGGATGAATACCTGGGATAATGAAAATACCCATGAATCGAGCCCAAGGTTCCCAGACCATCTCAAATTTGTGTACCGAGTCTGTGAGAATGCTAGCCAGTTTTTCCTGGGCCATAATCCAGGAAACTTTCCTGACGGCTGCCCTTGTTGAGAGTGAGGGTTGCTTAAAAGCCTTAAGCCCTTGTTATTTTGGCTCCTAACAGTAAAAAGTGTATTAGTTTACGATTGCATTTGGAGATTTATGGGATATGTGCATTCAGTAGAGCATATTCAGGAGACCTGGGAATATAGCAGCCCTTACCCCTTTAATGGGATTTAATAACCTTCTCCAGAAGGCCCTGATTTGGGGGCATTCCCACCAGACATGAGCGATCATGTCCAAAAGTTGGCACCCACTTAATACATAAGGTTTCGACTGATGGAAAATTTTTGGCTAGTCTGGCTGGTGTCATGTACCACCTAGACACAATTTTTATATTCGCTTCCAAAAGGGAAGTATTGATGATGTCTTTGTATGCAGTGGCTAGAGCCGATTGCCAAGTCTCCATGCTCCATTGAATTTGGAGCTCTTCCTCCCAGTCTAACGTGTATGGGTATTTTCCCGAAGGCCGGGAAAGTGACGCATAGATGACTGTAATACCTCCCCTATGCTCCATGGCCCGACCGCACCAAAGTTCATAATTAGTGAATTTGGGGGGGGGGGGGGGGGATTTGGTTCATCTGTCCAGATGCTGTGAAGGAAGTGATTGATTTGGTTAAACCAGAACTGTTCTGGTTGCGGTAGTTCTAGTTTGCTAACGCAGTGTGCTAGGTAGGGAGAGGAGCCCTCTAGATGTGAAGTAATTGTCCTATTTGGTAGAGCCCCTTGTCAAGCCACGACTGAAAGGCTTTTATATACATGCCTGGGGGAAATTTCAGGTTACAAAACAGATGCGACAGGGGCTTAATTTCCGAGGTAAGGTTTGGGTTTAATTTTAATTTGTCCCACAGCGCAAAGGAGTAGGAGAGTGTAGAGGCCAGGATTGGAGGTCTATTTCTGGAAGGGTTCCAGAATAAAAAGTCCAGGGTGTGATGAGGCACAGCCTGGCATTCTATCTGTATCCAATCTGGTTTTTCCCTGTTAGAGTAAATTACAGAGAACTGGGCCAGTCTGGAAGCTAGGTAATATCTATGTCCGCCTTGTTTACATGAAAGGTAAAGGGTCTAAGGGTTTAATCCTGTAACCTGAACCCCCCAAATAAACTTTAGAATTTTGCCCTGGAAGGACCTAAGGTGGCCCTTAGGAGCAACCTAGGAAGCAGTCATCTTAACGGCATTTTCTCTCCATAGCCAAGAAAGATTTTGTTTAGACCAAGACTTCAGGTCTTGTTCCAGTTTATGGAACATAAGAGGGAAGTTTTTAGCATAAAGCGAATAAAATTTAGAAGTGAGGGAAATGCCGAAGTACTTGATGGCTGCATCGTTCCAGTCAAATTGAAGCTAGAAGAATTTTTTTATTGACAAGACCTCTGAATTTTTACCACTTGCTGACCGGGCCATGGCTGAATGACAGCACAGTTGGCTAGTTCTGGGAGGGCTTCCAGGTTTACAATGTTTGGCGACATGCATTGAGATCTTGCCAGCAACAGCACTTCCTGTTTCAGGCTGACAAAGCTAAGCCACTGCCTTGCAATTAGCAGCAGCGTCGTTAGCCTGCAATACACATCGCTTTAGCTTGGACTATAAGGTCTGCAGTAGGCATGGAAAGACCAGACAATGACCAATTCAAGGCGGCCTCGTAGCATTGTCAGCCTGATATTAGAAGGGCTGTTACTGGCAAGATCACCTGGTAAGTCACTTTGCAGCTAAAAAAAATGGTTTTCAACTAACACAAAAAAATCTAAGTCAGTTTCAAACCTTTTAAAGGTTTTAAACCCCTTTCACACTAGAGCAGTTTGCAGGCGATATTGCGCTAAAAATAGCGCCTGCAAACAGACACTAAACAGCTGCTGCTGTGTCTCCAGTGTGAAAGTGGTGCGTTAGCAGGACGATAAAAAAAAAAAAGCCCTGCTAGCCACATCTTTGGAGCGGTGTGTATACCGCTCCTGTCCATTGAAATCAATAGGACACCGCGGCTATAACGCCGGCAATGCGCCTCTGCACTGCAGAGGCGCTTTGCGGTGGTTTTTAACCCATTCTCGTCCGCTAGCGGCCGAATAGCACCACAAAATTGGTGGTAAAGCACTGCTACAAATAGCGGCTCTTCACCGCCGACGCACCTCCCGCCCCAGTGTGACAGGGGCCTTACAGCTTTAAATCATACTTGGTAATTCAGATACTTGTTAGGGCACTCCCTGCTATAGGGTGACAATGCTCTGATCCAGCCTCCAATATGTGATCCTGTGTGGTCACATGGGCTTTTGATGGAGTTATGTGGAAGTTTCAAAACGCATACGCAGACACTGTAGTAATCAACAGAAAACCTGCTCTAAAAAATGCCCTACAGCTATCGTTAGAAAGCATGCATGCATGCACACAGAAAGATTGCAATGAGGACTGACAGGCAACAAAGAATATAGAAAGGTGAAAACAAGCTATTTTTCGTAATAAAAATAGGATTTTTAAATACAGCTCACCTGTAAAATCCTTTTCTTGGAGTACATCACGGGACACAGAGCTGCTTAGTAATAACTATGTGGGTTATATATCCTACCTTCAGGTGCTGGACACTGGTGTAATCAACCAAACAGGAAGTCCCCTCCCTATATAACCCCTCCCATACTGGGAGTACCTCAGTTTTTGTAGCAAAGCAATAAGTGTCCCAATATCCCCAAACAAGAGGGGCGGGAGCTCTGTGTCCCGTGATGTACTCCAAGAAAAGGATTTTACAGGTAAGCTGTATTTAAAAATCCTATTTTCTTTATCGTACATCACGGGACACAGAGCTGCTTAGTAATAACTATGTGGGATGTCCCATAGCAATGCCTACTGAGGGGAGGGAGACACCAACAACGCAGACCGCCATGAGAGGACTTATAATGCTGCCTGCAGCATACTGCGCCAAAAGACTGCGTAATCCTGCCGTCTTATGTTCACCCGATAGGAATTCATGAACGTAAGCACAGACGACCAAGTTGCGGCCCTGCAAATCTGAGTTATAAAGGTTTGGTAATGCATCGCGCCAAGCGATTACTATCTTGGTAGGGAGCCCCTGAAAAAAGCCAGGGGGAATCCCACTCTATAAACCACAAGCCTGAATAATAACCTGATGAATCAACATTGAAAATAGTTGAATTAGACGTTGCCTGCCCTTTCCTGGGGCCTTCTGGCAGCGCAAACCTCTCAGCTTTCCGTATCCGAGTAGCTGCTTCAGCTAGGGCTTGACCCTTCTTACGAGAGGGAGAGAGATAGAGATCATCTTAATAGCTGATCTGAATACTGCCTGCCCATATCTAGGGTCTTCTGGTAGCACCATAAAACGCCAGCTTTCTATATCTGAAAACCTTCAGATAGATTCTTAACTGCTCTCATCTCTATTGAGAGAAAAGCAATAACCTTCCTTCCGCGGACCAAGGTTTTGAAAAAGGAAGGCAAAAATATCTTGGATTCAAAAGAACACTAGATCCTTCTAGTAACTAAGGTTGGGTGAGAATTTAACATCACCCTTCTTGTGCAAATAATTAAGTATGGCTCTATACAAAGATAGTTGCCAATACTTTCTTGCAGATGCAACTGCAAACAAAGAACACCAATTCCTTCTTTAGAAGAATGACGGGAGTATGGCACATCAGCCCAAGGTGCCGACCCTGTAAGCCGACACCCTAGATCCAATCTTTCGAACCTAAGGGTGACCTAACTGGGGGACTTATACCCGTCACCCCTTGTATAACGGCCCGGATCAAGAGTGTGACACAAGCGACCCTTGAAAATATTGACAAGGCAGAGATTGGATCATTGATGGAACTTAAGGCTAGCTCCATCTCCTTACCAATGTAGGAAGGCAAGACTCTTACTTGAGACATACTACCAAGGATGCCACCCCTTGGTTTCACACCAGGAACATGGGCCTTCCAGATCCTAGGATATCTGGTCCTGGAGACCAGCTCTCCTGTATGAATCAAGGTAATTGCCGCTGATTCTGAAACCCAGATCCTCCAGAATGCGGGCTATAACAGCCAGACAATTAATACCCCTGTATGCAAGACAAGATGTAACCCTGCAAAGCATTCCTGGACAAGCCATAAGGAGCCCTGGTTCCTATACGATCACTTCTGCTGTGCCTGCACAGTTAGGTCGCATGGGCTATGCCGGAGCAGTTAGGTCAGCTTCCGTTCTTCTGGTGTAGCATGGACGCCACGAAAGTTGAGGCCTTGGGGGGAGAAAACACCTAACCAGCGATGACTGGTCCCCCAGGATCACCAACACATCTGTTCCGCATGTTGGTGGTTCTTTTGTCCTTGCCACAAAGTTGTTCAATTTCTTTCTGAACCTGGACCAATACCCCCTAAGAACAGGGTATCGTTTCTGTGACATTTGGTCAGAAACAAGTTGGGGTGTAGAGGTTAATCCCCCGGACATAATCGTAGACGGCTCAAGCGAATCGCCTGCCAATCTAGTATTCCATGAATTGACGATTGACAATAGGCCAGGCCCAAGCTCCTCCCTGGTAAATAAAGAAAAACCACCAGAGAGGCACTGTCAGATTGTATTCAGACAGAGCAACCCTTTAAACATTCAGGCCCTTAAGCCAGATACTCCATCCGCAGCTCTGGAAGGCTGACAGATAAAGCTCCATTGGAGCATGACCACCTTCCCTGTGCCGTGGTCTCTTCCAGGCCTGGATTCTATCCTTAGAGGCCAGCCCTCGCAACCTGCTCCCAGGTAAAGGGTATGAAGGATCTTCCCTTCTGTCAATCATTCAGTCAAACCCCCTCAACTGAAATTCCAGCATATCCCTGGGACCAGACTCCTAGGATAATGCTAGGTTAGGATCCACTTGTTCCAGGCCGACCACAAATTGTCTATATCAGCCTTGATTAAAACTGAGCATAGGGAACTGTCTCCGAATGAAGCCAGCATATTCCCACTAGACTGGGATCCTAAACCAGGAGTTCCAGATATTTAACCATGCTGGACTCCCCAAGGCCCAGCCATGCTACTGACTGATCTGTCAGCAGGAGCTTGCCTCGGTATGCCATTACTGCTATACCCTGGGCCCTAGCCCCTCGTAAATAAACACACCTGCAAATGGCTCCTCATATGTGCATGTGGCCAGCTTTCAAAGGCCACATGCCTCTATGGCAGCGTGTGTACATGGAAATATGAATCATGCAAATATGTTTTCGGCAAAAAACATAAAAGAGGGCGTGCTGCATACACGTATACATATAGCATGTGAGCTATGAATAAGCATCTTGCAACCAAGTATGCGCTAGGAACGTGTTATGCAGCATTGCACAACATGCACCCCTGCAGACCCGAATTCCTATGTAAGGCCAAGGAATCCTGTATAATTAAGGAAACCTAATTATCATACCTCATAACGCAAAATTTAGGCAAACATGCATCCTTATGCGATTCAGCAATTTTCATGCGATGCAACATCTATGCATCTTAAGCACTCCTGTGCGGACAAGTACCCTTGTGTGACCAAGGATTCTTGTATGATCGAGCACCCCTGTACGATCCAGCATCTTTATGCAATTAAGCATTTTAATGCGATTTTAGCATTTCTGCGGCTCTCTGTGTGACCAAACCTGCCTGAGTAATCCAGGACTCGGGCGATCAGATAACCATGTGTGATCCCGCATCTTTATGCACTCCAGCATTTTTATGCGATTTTAGGCATTTCTGTGGAAACAAGCCTCTGTGTGTCACCAAATATCCTTGGGTAACCAAGGACTTGAATTATCAGGTAACCATGTGTGACCCCGCATCCTTATGCACTCCAGCATCTTTATGCGATTTTTGGCATTCCTGTGGAAACAAGCCTCTCTGGGTGACCAAATATCCTTGGGAAATCAAGGACTCGGGTTATCAAGTAACCATGTGTGATTCCGCATCCTTATGCACTCCAGCGTCTTTATGCGATTTTAGGTATTCCTGTGGAAACAAGCCTCTCTGTGTGACCAAATATCCTTGGGAAATCAAGGACTCGTGTTATCAGGTAACCATGTGAGATCCTGCATCTTTATGCACTTTAACCACTTCCATACCAGGCACTTACGCAGCTTCCCGCCCAAGCCAATTTTCAGCTTTCAGCACTGTCGCACTTTGAATGGCAATTGCGCGATCATGCTACACTGTACCCAAACAAAATTGGCATCCTTTTTTCCCCACAAATAGAGCTTTCTTTTGGTGGTATTTGATTTTTTTTGTTGCGCAACAACTAAAAAAAGACTGAAAATTTGGAAAAAAAAATGTTTTTATTTTTTTCTGTTAATTTTTTTGTAAATAATGTATGGGCACTGATATGGCGGCACTAATGGGCACCGATGAGATGGCACTGATGGACATCGATGAGGTAGTACTGACGGGCACAGATGAGGTGGCACTGATTGGCGGCGCTGGTATGCGACACTGATGGGCACTCATAGGCGGCACTGATGGGCACACATAGGCGGCACTGATGGGCACACATAGGCGGCACTGATGGGCACTCATAGGCGGCACAGATGGGCACTGGGCATGGATGGGCACTGTGGGGTGGCACTGATGGGCACTGTGGGGTGGCACTGATGGACACTGGGGTGGCACTGATGGACACTGGGGTGGCACTGATGGACACTGGGGTGGCAGCACTGATTTTGCCAGGTTGCCAGTCAGTGCCCATTTGTGGGCACTGATTGGCATCTTTTTTTGAATGCTTTTATTTTATTTTTTATTTTTTGCAGGTTTTTTTTTTTTTTTTTGTCCACCCTGGTGGTCCAGGGTGGGCATCCCTGGTGGTCTGGTGTGGCGATCCGAGGGGGGGCTGCGCTGATAAACAATCAGCGCGAACCCCCCTGTCAGGAGAGCCGCCGATCGGCTCTACTCTACTCGCGTCTGTCAGACGCGAGTGAGGAAGAGCCATCAACGGCTCTTCCTGTTTACATCGTGATCAGCCGTGATTGGACACGGCTGATCACGTGGTAAAGAGTCTCCGCCGGAGGCTCTTTACCGAGATCGGAGATGCAGGGTGTCAGACTGACACCCCGCATCACCGATCGCCGCGATGCGCGCCCGCACGGGCGCGCGCGGCATGAAATCCTGCAGGACGTTCTAGAACGTCCTGTCAGGATTTCATAACCACTTCCCGGACGTAAATCGGCTATAGGCCGGGCGGGAAGTGGTTAAGCATTTTATGCGATTTTAGGCACTTTGCTGTGATTAAACGCCCTTATGTGACCATGTAAAATCATACAAACAAAAAAAAACATGTATATTTATGTAATCAACAATAAAACATGGACAAAAGAAATGATACTGCGCTAAACTAACTAAGTGAAACAAAAATAAACGAGCTGCAACAAAAATTGTGATATACACACAATATACAATCAAAACAAAACAAATAAGTTGTTTGTGAATATAAATTGACAATTGAATTAAAAAATAGTGTCCATAAGTGTCCAAAGAACAATAAATATATATTGAAGATGCAAATTAAGTAAATAAATTGTTGAGTGATATTTTAAACGTGACTGGCAAACAAAGATCCTCCACCGGTGAAAACATCTTTTCACCGGTGGAGGATCTTTGTTTGCCAGTCACGTTTAAAATATCACTCAACAATTTATTTACTTAATTTGCATCTTCAATATATATTTATTGTTCTTTGGACACTTATGGACACTATTTTTTAATTCAATTGTCAATTTATATTCACATATGGTTAGCGCAACTTATTTGTTTTGTTTTAACAATAAAACATGCTTTGTTACCTGTCTTTACCCCACATACATGAGTTTGAAATGTTCAAAATGCATTTCATGCAAACATGCGGACTGGTAAAGAGGCAGTTATGCTCTGCAGATGTGCGACTCCGCAACCTGCAACGTTAGCCATATGCCCAGCAGCAACTGTGCACCCCCCAGTTGTGCATTCGGTTAGCCTGAAGCCAACACCCGGATGAGGACTTTATAGAGACAGAGGCTCTCTAGGCTGAGGGAAGTTATATGCAACTTGAATCTCTGAAAAGACTGCAGCTGCAACCAGAGCTTGTGGCTTCTGATAGTTTTCTCCTCATTTAGGCCGACACCTGTTATCTGTTCTCTGACAGTGAACCTTCATCCTCAGGTCTTCCAATCCCCTGGTTTGAGGAATTAGAGCAGGGAAAGGGACACACCCTGTCTTCTGCTTGTGAGGATGCTGTGAATATAGCAGTTAACCTCTTATAGACCCATAAATGCTGCAACAAAACATATGCAGAGTGCTGCAATGTTGGGGGAGGCTCAACGCCTGACAGGGCTGATAGCTCATTCTGCGAGCCGTCTTAAGTCTCTACAGGGGAGGATAGTATCATGCAAGTATGATAAAGAACCACCAGATTCAGGTGGTGATACCCCTTGCTACCCCTGAACCCCCCTTTACGGGGAGACCCCTGGTGCCCCGAGGTACTTCCTCTGTATTCGATACAGATCGACAGGAATCTTAGGCCACAATAAAGTCTTCCCTTATGTAGTGAAAACAACTACTTAGGAATACTTGTGGAGCTGCCTATGGGCTGAAGCTTCCACCAGAAAACTGGAACTAGTGAGACCTGTTTTTGGGGGAGGAGGCTAAAGGCAGGTACTCCAAATAATGTGTCCAGACTTGGGCTCTCAGCCCCTGAACAGGTTGCATTTAGGGTACCTGGGTCCACCAAACCTGAAAAACTCCTAAGGAGTCAAAGGCGCTGACAGCCTCTGGAACCGCGCGCTCTGTGTCTCCTCCACCACCGCCGTTGTGCCTCTATTGTTGAAGAGACGCTGCACGCTGCCTGGCTCAGCTCCACGTCTATATAACACACGTGTATGTGCGCGCGTGACCGCGCGGTCCGTGGCAGGCGGCTGAGGGGGAGCTGCAGCCAGGGATGGAGACCACGCTGCAGGGGGGACCCGAGAAACACCCAGGCCGACCAAAGTCCTCAGGTCAGTAAGCTTTACTGCTTCACCTCCATAATGCACCTTGTACCTGTTAGCCCAACAGACCACTAGAGCCAGGCAGGGGAAAAGTATGGGTTACAAAACAAACCATCCTGTCTCAACAGACATAGTGGTGGATATGCCCATGCATAGCAGCATAATATAGGCTTACCCATAGTCCCCTTAATGGAGAACCTGCTGATGGACCAAGTCCCGCAGACCCTCCACTTACCTGTCCACGCTGCAGGGTGTTGCAAAGCAAGAGGCCCAGCCTTCACCCCTCACCGTGGGCTTCGTCTCAGACCTTCAGGGACTGGGGTCCATAGCAGGTCACCTCTCCCCTGGACCTATATAGCACCCTGGCAACAGAAAAACATTTGGTCTTTGGTATCGACCAATGTTCTGGAACCCAGGGTCCAGATCTCAGAGAGCATTATAGGCAAAACCTCGTTCTTCGTACCGAGGCCGGGTACCGTCCACTTTGGCTATGAAGCCCCTTGGACGGATCCGGATTTTATGGAGGCTTCTTAAATCCAGCATGGATCCCTCCAGTGGAGCTCCTCAGAGCACATGTTTATTCGTGACCAACACCTTAGACACTGATGAAAAAACTGAGGTACTCCCAGTATGGGAGGGGTTATATAGGGAGGGGACTTCCTGTTTGGTTGATTACACCAGTGTCCACCACCTGAAGGTAGGATATATAACCCACATAGTTATTACTAAGCAGCTCTGTGTCCCGTGATGTACGATAAAGAAAGACAGTTTATGATACACAGTGCTTTCAAAAGCTAATGTGATACAATTAGGGTTTACATCTACTTTGAGGAAAGTTATGACTACGGTCCACATACCATAATTTGTCGAACCATCTTTATTGTCTCAGGCCATGGTCGATTCTGGTTATACTTGGCATGGAGGCGTTCCAAAATGGAACTCATATTTACCTGGATCCTAAAAAAAAAAATTGTAATCGTTTACTATTTCATAAGCATTCTACAACGACACAATCAAAACTTCATCTTTACCACAGTGGCTGGTGATCCTGAAACATTAAGGGGTCCTATACACCGCAATTTCTGCATTTACTTTGCATTGCTGCCTGCACAATTGCAGTGTGTATGTGATTATCTGCGCACAGGTGTGTGAATAAAGCTGAAAGCATGAAGTGAAAAAATCACTATTATTTAAAAATATTTAAAAATAAATTAATGCTGCGATATCACAAAGAGTTCAACTGTGAGAAATCTACCAAGTCTACTTAAATTAACTTACTAAGGCCCCTTTCACACTACCGTGACTGCAAAGTCACGCGATTTGGCGGCCGCAATTTCTGTGAGACTTGAGGTCTATGAACCTGAACTTGCATCAAAGTCAGACCAAAGTAGTGCAGGGTTGTGGGGAAGAAGTCCTTGTCCCCATCAACAAGGCATGTGGACTGGTATGGTTCAGGAGGGGGTGGGGGCGCTCGCTCACACCCCCTTCCAATCTGCCGGGCTGCATGCTCAGATACGGGAATGGTATGGGGGGACCCATGCCACAAAACACCCCTGTTAAAATGCCAGATTACTGTAAAGTAAAAAAAATGAGAAAGATAAAACATTACAGAACTTTAATGTGACCTATAAACTAAGTAATGTAAAGGACATGGGATGTTAAGGGTGCTAAATACAAAAATTCACTTAGAAAAGAATAATAAAAAAAAAGAATAGAAAAGTATTTATTGATAACAACATATTAAAGCAGGGTTTGACCAAAACATTTTTAATCTAGGAGCCAGCTAAAAAAGTTAGGAGCCAGTTTTTTTTTTTTTGTATTAGGGTACTTTCACACTGGGGTGTCGCTGGTGTTGGCCGTGGCGCCTGCAAAACGCCTCCAAATGGGCAGGGGTGCTTTAGGATCGGTGTATTTTTTTACCGTCCTGCCAGCGCACTGCTCCAGTGTGAAAGCCCTTGGGCCTTTCACACTGGAAAGACATCAGCGGCTGTTTCAGGGCGCTTTGCAGGCGCTATTTTTAGCACAATAGCGCCTGCAAAGCGCCCCAGTGTGAAAGCAGCCTTACTCTACAATAAGCCTGCTCGGGGGATCTGTCAAATTCTCGTCAACGTCTGCGTCATATTTCCCTTGTTAAGAAGGCTGCACATAGGGGCGGGCGCTGGCACATTTCAGGCATTTCTCCAGTATTGGACAATTTATGCAGAGGGCTGCGTGCTTGCCTTGCTCTCATAGGCACAGCAGGGCTCAAATTACAATAACAGTATCCACTTGTTGTACAAGGAAAATTAAATATGCAATAAAAAGTTTTAAAAACTACTGGGCTCAGCAAGCCTACTATGGGAAAATATAGAATATGATAAAGCAATAAAAAAAAATAAAAAAAAGCAACCTGCAAGACTCATCTACACAATGGCACGAGCAGGATACATGCACAGAGCAGGCAGCAGGTGTGTGGAGCTGTGATAGAAGATCTAGAAGCAAACGGTCACAGTCCACTCTGTGTGTATATAGAAGGAGCTGTCATGTCTCAAGGCAGGGGACAGCTCTCGTGTACAGCAGGTAATACACAGCCCATCTCCACTACTAGCCTGTGGCAGCATTCTGAGAACACCTCAGCTATATACAGTGTACACTGTGAGGTCCACGCCAGTCCTATGTTTTTAGGCGAGGCCGCGGCTTCGACCTAGTCCGCCGCGATCCTGGGAAAAGGCCGCAGCCACGGCCACGCCTAAAACATCCTGCCCACAGTGCGTCGCAATCTTTTCCCAGGATCTAAGCGAGCTGCGGGCAGTATTTTTTTAAGGTGAGGCCGCGGCTTCAGCCTAGTCTGCGGAGCGCCGGTCCTATCTAAAAGAAAAGAAAAACAATTTTCCCCAGTCCTAATTGCCTCCTTTCACTCCTCCCAGCCGCTGGCCCGGCTCTCCAGCATTTCAACAAACTGCTCCCGGCTCAGCACCTCTTCTCTCCGGCTCAGCAGCTTTTCCACCCAGAGGAGCAGGGTGCACTTGTGCCGGGAAACCACCGACTCTGGAGCCCCCATGTCCCTGAGCCAAGTTGCCGCCTCCCTCAGCCGGTCCTGCTCCAATAATACCCTGGGTGAGAGCGACAGCAGTGGGGATGATGAGCCGTCAGGGATCCCCAGTTGGACTGCACTCTAGCCACGCTGCTCTGCTCCATCCCCGCTGACGCCGCTAATTTCCAACTTTCCAGCCAAGACCCCACAGCTCAGGCGCCAGGACACCATTTCTAGTCGCCATGGCGACCTGGCGCCCGGTATTTGTCGAGCCCTGTTCTAAAGTAATGGATTCAGTTCAAAGGTGTGGGTATACACCTACTCCCTAACAAATGATGATGAACTATTATATTCATGTACAGATTAATGTAGCGTCCATATTTTCCACAATTTCACCTATAAGGCTTCTTCAGGACTGGACGCAAACTGCACTTTTGTTGTATTTGTAGAAACAATGAGTATCCAGCTCAATATGAAGCATGGAGATTTAAAATACTGAAATGATTCCTCCCAGATTACTGCGCGACCCCTCCACTAAACTCCTTCCAAGGAATTGCCAAATCTCCCATAGGGAGGGATGTATTGTATATCACTTGGGTAAGAGTTACACAAAGTGCCTCACTCCTAACTTTAAATAATATAAACACAATGGGAGCTCCTGCAAATGCTGGGACTGGGGTGTGTAATCTTATATCATCCAGTTGCATTAATCCAAAAACCTATAGATAGATCCTGGCCACTTTTGCCCAGATGCCCCTCCAGGGGCTACTAATGGTTCCGCTCCAAAGAAAAAATTTGTAAAAAAAAGACAAACAAATTCCAAGGAAAACGGCCCAAAACTCCTACACCTATATTGAATGTCCCAGTCCAGCGTGAGCTCCCAAACACTTAGCACCCTTAAAATCCCATATCCTGTACATTATTTTCCAATTCAGGAATGTTGGTGCCATATAATTTATGATCAATATCATGCTGGTTTCTGCTCACCTCCATTGTGACCTATAAACCGTACAGCTCAGTTGAACAACAAACTGAAATCTTTTAGGTGGAGGGCAGTAAAAATAAAAAAATAAAATATGGTTGCATAAGTTGCTCAAGTGTGCACACCCTTAAATGAATACTTGGTTGAAGCACCTTTTGATTTTATTATAGCACTCTGTGTTTTTGGGTATGAGGCTATCAGCATGATACATATTGACTTGGCAATATTTGTCCACACTTCTTTGCAAAAATAAGATTTTTATAACAGCTTACCTGTAAAATCCTTTTCTTGGAGTACATCACGGGACAAAGAGTCTAGTACTTACTAAGTAAGTGGGTTATATGTTCCACCTTCAGGTGCTGGACACTGGTGTAATCAATTAGAACAGGAAGTTCCCTCCCTATATAACCCCTCCCATACTGGGAGCGCCTCAGTTTTTGTCACAAAGCAATAAGTGTCCCAATATCCCCAAACAAGAAGGGTGGGAACTCTGTGTCCCATGATGTACTCCAAGAAAAAGATTTTACAGGTAAGCTGTTATAAAAATCCTATTTTCTTTATCGTACATCACAGGATACAGAGTCTAGTACTTACTAAGTGGGATGTCCCAAAGCAATGCTTACTGAGGGGAGGGAGACACCAACAACGCAGACCACCATCAGACATGAGGACCTATAATGCTGCCTGCAGCATACTGCGCCAAAGGCTGCATCCTCCTGCCGTCTTATGTTCACCTGATAGGGATTAGTAAGCACAAACAACCAAGTTGCGGCCTGGCAAATCTGAGTCATAAAGGCTTGGTAATGCACCACGCATGAAGTGCTTACTATCCTGGTAGGGTGCACCCCAAAAGAAACAGGGGGAAGCCCTCTCTTTAAACCCCAAGCCTGAATAATAACCTGATGAATCGACATTTGACAACAGTTGATTTAGACGCTGCCTGCCCTTTCCTGGGGCCTCCTGGTAGGGCAACAACATCAGTTTTCTGTATCGAGCAGCCGCTTCAGACAGGTCTTGACCTCTCTTACTCTAACGAGAGAATGTAGCCATTTTAATAGCCGATCTGAACACTTCCCGCCCACATCTAGGGTCTTCTAGCAGCAAAACAAAACGTTAGGTTTCTATATCTGAAGCCTTCAGATAGATCTTTAACTGCTCTCATCTCTATTGAGAGAAAATAAATAACCTTTCCTTCCGCGGAGCAAGGTTTTGAGAAAAATGATTCAAATGAACACTAGACCCTTCTAGTAAATAAGGTTGGGTGGGGATTTACCGTCACCCTTCTTGTAAAATTTATTAAGTATGGCTCTATACAAAGAAAGTTGCCAATACTCTCTTGCGGAGGCAACCGCGACCAAGAACACCAATTTCCTCTTTAGAAGGATGAAGGGAATTATGGTGCATCAGCCCAGGGTGCTGACTCTGTAAGCCAGCAAAACTAGATCCTATCCTCCGAGCACAAGGGCGACCTAACTGGCGGACTTATACACGTCACCCCTTGTATAATGGCCCGGATCAAGGGTGTGACACCAGCGACCTTTGAAAATATTGACAAGGCCGAGATCGGATCCTTGATGGAACTTAAGGCTAGCTCCATCTCCTTTCCAATGTAGGAAGGCAAGAATTTTACCTATGACATACTACCAAGGATGCCTCCCCTTGGTTTCACACCAGGAATATGGGCCTTCCAGATCCTAGGAAATCTGGTCCTGGAGGCCAGCTCTCCTGTATGAATCAAGGTAATTGCCGCTGATTCTGAAAGCCCTGATCCTCAAGTATAACAGCCAGACCATTAATACCCATGTATGCAAGACAGGATGTAACCCTGCAAAGCAGGCCTGGACAAGCTGTGAGGGGCCCTGGGTCCTCTACTATCACCTCTACTATCACCTCTGCTGTCCCGTATGGGCTATGCCGGAGCAATTAGGTCAGCTTCCGTTTTCTTCTGATGTTGAATGGGAGCCACGAAAGTCGCGGCCCTGGGGGGAGAGAACACAAACCAGCGACAACTGGTCCCCCAGGATCACTAACACATCGGTCCCGCATGCGGGTGGATCCTTTGTCCTTGACACAAAGCTGTTCAATATCTTGTTGAATCTGGATGTCAACCCCCCTTATGTACAGGGTACCGTTTTTGTGACATTTGGTGAGAAAAAAGTCGGGGTGTAGAGGTCAACCTCCCGTACACAATTGTAGACGGCTCTAGCGAATCGCTTGCCAATCTTGCATTCCATGAAATGACGATTGTCAATAAGCAAGGCACAAGCTCCTCCCTGGTAAACAAAGTAAGCCACTAGAGAGGCATTGTCAGATTGTAACACCCTGTAACCTTAACGTTCAGGCCCTTAAGCCAGATGCTCCATCCGTAGCTCTAGAAAGCTGACGAATAAGGCTCACTAGGAGCTTGACCACCTTCCCTGTGCCGTGGTCTCTTCCAGGCCTGGACTCTATCACTAGAGGCCAGCCCTCGCAACCGCCACCTCCCAGGTAACGGGTATGAAGGATCTTCTCTTCTGCCAATCATTTAGTTAAGAACCATCAACTGAAATTCCAGCATATCCCTGGGACCAGACTCTTTGGATAATGCTAGGTTAGGATCCATTCGTTCCAGGCCAACGGAATAATGTTTATATCAGTCTTGAATAAAACTGAGCATAGGGAACTGTCTTAAATGAAGCCGGCATATTCCCTCTAGACTGGGATCCTAACCCAGGAGTTCCAGATACTTAACCATGCTGGACTCCCCTAGGCCCAGCCATGCTACTGACTGATCCGTCAGCAGGAGTTTGCCTCGGTATGCCATTACTGCTATACCCTGGGCCTTTAGACCTGCTAGAGGCGGGCTCTAGCACCCTTGTAAATAAACACACATGCAAATAGCATCTCATATGTGCATGTGGCAAGCTTTAAAGCCATATGCCTCTATGGAAGCGTGTGTTCATGGAAGCGTGTGATTATGGAAACATGAATTCCTACAAATATGTTTTCGGCAAAAACATAAAAAAGGGGCGTGCTGTATACACGCATACATATAGCATGTGAGCTATGAACAAGCATCTTGCAAGCAAGTATGCGCTCTGAACGTGTTATGCAGCATTGTGCAACACGTACCCCTGCAGACATGTATTCCTATGCAAGGCCAAGGAATCCTGTATAATTAAGGAAATCTAATTATCATGCCTCATAAAGCAACCAAGCGAAATCTAGGCAAACGTATCCTTATGCGATTCAGCATTTTTCATGCGCTCAAACATCTTATGCATTTTAAGCACTCCTGTGCGGACAAGTACCCTTGTGTGACCACGGACTCTTGTATGATCGAGCACCCCTGTGTGATCCAACATCTTTATGCAATTAAGCATTTTAATGCGATTTTTGGCATCTCTGTGAAAACAAGCCTCTCTATGTGATCAAGTATCCCTGGGTAATCAAGGACTCGGTTCACCAGGCAACCATGTGTGATCCAGCTTCTTTATGCATTCAAGCATTTTATGCAATTTTAGGCATTTCTGCGGACACAACCTCTCTGTGTGACCAAATATGCCTGGGTAATCCAGGACTCGGATGATCAGGTAACCATGTGTGATCCTGCATCTTTATGCACTCCAGCATTTTTATGCGATCTTAGGCATTTCTGTGAAAACAAGCCTCTCTGTGTGACCAAATATCCTTGGGTAATAAAGGACTCGGGTTATCAGGTAACCATGTGTGATCCCGCATCTTTATGCACTCCAGCATCTTTATGCGATTTTAGGCATTCCTGTGGAAACAAGCCTCTCTGTGGGACCAAATATCCTTGGATAATCAGGGACCTGGGTTATCAGGTAACCATCTGTGATCCCGCATCTTTATGCACTCCAGCATTTTTATGCGATTTTAGGCATTCCTGTGGAAACAAGCCTCTCTGTGGGACCAAATATCCTTGGATAATCAGGGACCCGGGTTATCAGGTAACCATGTGTGATCCCGCATCTTTACGCACTTAAGCATTTTTATGCGATTTTAGGCACTTTGATGTGATTAAACATCCTTATGTGACCATGTAAAATCATACAAACAAAAACATGTATCTTTATGTGATCAACAATAAAACATGCTTTGCTACCTGTTTTTACCCCACATGCATTTTGAACATTTCAAACTCATGTATTTATTTCATGCAAAAATGCGGACTGGTAAAGAGGCAGTTATGCTCTGCAGATGTGCATCTCCGCAAACCTGCGGCATTAGCCATGTGCAACAGCAACTGTGCATCCCCCAGTTGTGCATTCGGTTGGCCTGAAGCCAACACCAGGATGAGGACCTTATGGAGACAAAGGCTCTGGCCGTCTAGGCTGAGGGAAGTTATATGCAGCTTGAATCTCTGAAAAGACTGCAGCTGTAACTAGAGCTTGTGGGGCTTTTGATAGTTTCTCCTCATTAGGCTGCACCTGTTATCTGTTCTCTGAGGCCCCGAACACACGTCCGAGAAACTCGACAGGCAAAACACATCGTTTTGCTCGTCGAGTTCCTTGTGAAGCCGCCGAGGATCTCGGCGAGCCAAATTTTCCCACTGCCCAACGATGAAATAGAGAACATGTTCTCTTTTTGGCCCGACGAGATCCTCGTCGGTTTCCTCGGCGAAAAGTGTACACACGACCGGTTTTCTCGGCAGAATACGTCTCCCATCGAGTTTCTTGCTGAATTCTGCCGAGAAAACCGGTCGTGTGTACGGGGCCTGACAGTGAGTGAACCTTCATCCTCAGGTCTTTCAATCCCCTTGTTTGAGGATTTAGAGCAGGGAAAGGGGCACACCCTGGGCTAGATTCAGCAAGCATTTACGGCGGCGTATATCCAGATACGCCGCCGTAATTTCAAGTCGGCGTATCGTTACGCCGATTCTCCAAGGCAGATACGTCCAAAAAATAGGCTTCCTCCTCCGACGTAACTTGAATGCGGCGGTGTATAATTGTGTGCATTCTCACGCTGGCCGCTAGGGGCGCTTCCGTTGTTTTCGGTGTAGCGTATGCAAATTACCTAGTTACGCTGATTCACAAAACGTACGTGCGCCCGGCGGTAGTTTTTTATGTCGTTTTTTCGGCGTAACGTTGCTCCTGCTTCTATGAGGCGCACGCAATGTTAAGTATGGCTGTCGTTCCCGCTTCAAAATTTGAATTTTTTACGTCGTTTGCGCAAGTCATTCGCGAATAGGGCTGGACGTAATTTACGTTCACGTCGAAACCAATACGTCGTTGCGGCGTACTTGGGAGCAATGCACACTGGGATATGTACACGGACGGCGCACGCGCCGTTCGGAAAACACATCAATCACGTCAGGTCATCACACATTAGCATAAAACACACCCCCCTTCCACATTTGAATTACGCGGGCTTACGCCGGCCCCATTTACGCTACGCTGCCATAAGTTAGGAGGCAAGTGCTTTGTGAATACAGCACTTGCCTCTCAAACTTACGGCGGCGCAGCGTAAATACAATACGCTGCGCCGCCGTACGAATGGGCGCAGCTACGTGAATCTAGCCCCCTGTTTTCCGCTTGTGAGGATGCTGTGAATATAGTAGTTAACCTCTTATAGACCCATAAATGCAATGCAACAAAACATATGCAGTGACTGCAATGGTGGGGAAGGCTGCAACGCCTGACAGGGCTGATAGCTCATTCTGTGAGCCGTCTTAAGTCTCTACAGGGGAGGATAGTATCATGCAAGCATGATAAAGGCCACCAGATTCAGGTGGCGATACCCCTTCCTACCCCTGAACCCTCCTTTACGGGGAGACAAAAAAGTCCTAAGCCAAAAGCAGAGGAACTTAACCCTGGTACATCAACAGCTGAACTTAGTCTAGCAAAATAATGCCTGCTAATCTGCACAGCTAGATGCTGAGTAGGCGTCTTAGATGAATCTGTATCCAATCCACACAAGGTGCTTACGTGCCCCAAGCTACTGTGTCCTCCTGGCTTTATAGAGCTCTGACCTCTGGGCCTTTTGAAGGGGCCGCCCTGCGTCTGCACCATGAGTCGGCGAGCGCGTGCGCCAGCGGCAACCACATCGTCCCCGCCTACAAAGCGCCCCCCCTCGAGCGCGTAGAGGAATGGCGGGGGGAGAGAGATCCCCCAAGGAGCACCGTGGACCCGGACTACGAGGGATCCCCCATCGTGGCAGAGCCTGAAGCAGAGGAAGTAAGCCGCACCATAGATCAGCTAACCTTGAGCTTCCGTTCCTGGAAAGCATGGTAAGCGAATCACCAGGCATGTCTTTTTACTGCCTTAGTGGTGGAAAACAGATAAGACATGCAGCTACTCATGACAATCCTTTTGAATAAGACTTAGGGGAGATCTATAGGTACTACAGCCATCCTGTCTCAACAGACATAGTGGTTTCTTTGCCCAGGCACACATGCATTATAGGCAAGACCCAATAGCCCCTTCAGCAGAGGACTAGGACCAGCTAGGGGAGGTATATGGGTGCCAGAGCAATCCTGTCTCAGAAGACATAGTGGTTAAGTTGCCCATGCATAGAAGCATAAAAATAGGCGAGACCCATAGTCCCCAATGGAAAACCTACTGTCGAACCAAGTTCCGTAGGAACCTCCTCTTACCTTTCCACGCTGCAGGGTGTTGCCAAGCAAGAAGCCCAATCTTCACCCTTCACCATGGGTATTGTCTCAGACCTTCAGGGACCAGGGTCCATGGTCAGGAACACCACTCCCCTGGACCTATAAAGCACCCTGGCAGCAGAAAACATTTGGTCTTTGGTAAGGCACAAAGTACTGGAACCCAGGGTCCAGCCCTCCGAAGAGAGGCATTATAGACAAAACCTTGTTCTTCGTACCGAGGCCCGGGTACCATCCACTTTGGCTATGAAGCACCTTGGACGGATCCTATGGAGGCTTTTTACATCCAGCATGGATGCCTCCAGTGGAGCTCCTTAGAGCACATGTTCACTCGTGACCAACACCTTAGACACTGGTGAAAAAACTGAGGTGCTCCCAGTATGGGAGGGGTTATATAGGGAGGGAACTTCCTGTTCTAATTGATTACACCAGTGTCCAGCACCTGAAGGTGGAACATATAACCCACTTACTTAGTAAGTACTAGACTCTGTGTCCCGTGATGTACGATAAAGAAAACACTCCAAATCTGTCAGATTGCGAGGGCATCTCCTGTGCACAGCCCTCTTCAGATCACCCCACAAATTTTCAAATCGGATTCAGGTCTGGGCTCTGGCTGGGTAATTCAAAATCTTCTTCTGGTGAAGCAATTCCTCGGTTGATTTGAATGCATGCTTTGGGTCATTATCATGCTGAAAAATAAAGTTCCTTTTCATGTTCAGCTTTCTAGCAAAAGCCTGAAGGTTTTGTGCCAATATTGACTGGTATTTGGAACTGTTCATAATTGCCTCTACCTTGACTAAGGCCCCTGTTCCAGCTGAAGAAAAACAGCCCCAAAGCATGATGCTTCCACCACCATGCTTCACTGTGGGTATGGTGTTCATTTGGTGATGGGCAGTGTTGTTTTTGCAACAGACATATCTTGTGCAATTATGGTCAAAAAGTTTGACCTAGGTTTCATCAGACCATAACTATAGCTGCACGATTCTGGCTAAAATGAGAATCACGATTATTTTGCTTAAAAGATAGATCACGGTTCTCTCATGATTTTTGCGGCGTAACATCATCTTTCACATTAAAACAAAAAAATTGGCCTAACTTTACGGTTTAGTTTTTTTATTCATTGACGTGTATTTTTCCGCAAAAATTGCATTTGAAAGACCGCTGGGCAAATACAGCGACATGAAATATTGCAGCAATTGCCATTTTATTCCCTAGGGTCTCCTAGGGAATATTTACGGAGATATTTTTTGTAAAAGGTGAATTTTTTTTTTTTAAATGTTAGGGTTTACTTCCTCTTTAAGTGGTTAATCTTCCTGCATTTACACACAGAAGTTTGATATAAGAAGAAAGTTAGTCACAATGTTTCATGTTGTTAAAAACTTGTCAGACTGCCCAGATTTTTTCTTTAGTCCCCTTTCAGTGAGGGGAGAGGGACCTGTCATCCGCTGGAGATTAACGGAAAGATCTCCCGCTGAGCTGGCAGACCGCTGCAAGTGGATCCGTCCTGTGTGGAAGGGGGCCTTACACGCGCACACACACAGACAGAATTGTATACCTTTGATCTAAGAAGGAAGGATTAGTTACAATGTTTCCTGTTAAAAACTTGGCAGACTGCCCGGATATTTTCTTTTGACAGCTGATAAGTCTCTCCACTTGTTATATGAAAGAATCAGCAAACTCTGCATTGGATTGGGTTGAATCGCGATCACGATTTTTTAACGATTAATTGTGCAGCTCATTTTCCCACATGCTTTTGGGAGACTTCAGGTGTGTTTTTGCAAAATGTAGTCGGGCTTGGATGTTTTTCTTCTTAAGAAAAGGCTTCCGACTTGCCACTCTACCCCATAGCCCAAACAATTTAAGAATACGGGAGATTGTTGTCACATGTACCACACAGCCATTAATTGCCAAATATTCCTGCAGCTCCTTTAATGTTGCTGTAGGCCTCTTGGCAGTCTTCCTGACTAATTGTGGAGGGACACCTCCAGTTCTTGGCAATGTCACGGTTGTGCCATATTTTGTCCACTTGATGATGACTGTCTTCACTGTGTTCCATGGTATATCTAGTGCCTTGGAAATTCTTTTGTACTCTTCTCCTGACTGATACCTTTTAACAATGAGATCCCTCTGATGCTTTGGAAGTTCTCTGCAAACCATGGCTTTTGCTGTAGGATGCATTTAAAAAAATGTCAGGAAAGACCTACTAGAAAAGCTGAACTTTATTTGGGGTTAATCAGAGGCACTTTAAATGATGGCAGGTTTGTACTGAGTCCTATTTAACATCAGTTTGAATGTGATTGCTTAATTCAGAATACAGCTACATCCCCAGTTATAAAAGAGGATGTGCACTCTTATGCAACCACATTATTTTAGTTTTTTAGTTTTACTCCCCCCTCTATTGATTTTCAATGGAGTTGTACATTTTTTTTTTTTCAAATATAAGTTTTACTAGGAAAACACATGTGGAGAAATTCCAACATCACAACATAGATGTACATGTCATCGATATGTAAGTGCAGAAAGGTTTGTAGACATTGCAACCATCACCATAATATATCTCTGTACAAAGTCATACTTGGAAGAAAGTTAATAGGTCATGCACATAACATTCTGTACTAGTTAAAATACCATCGATGAGCAAGAACCTCTCCGTGTTTAATTTTATTTTTTGGCAAGAAATGAAGTAATAACAAGTGTAGTAGAGTGAAAAAAGAAAGGGGTGGGGGAAGAAGTAAGGGAGAGATAAGAAGGGAGGGGGGGGGACAGAGACAGGGCGAGGACGGGGAGTGGACAACACCACTCCGGGTCAAATCAGCGCCAAGTCCCAAGTAGGGATGTCCCCTCATCTGAGAAAATTAAATTATTCCAAATACCCCAGGTCTTCGTGTAGTCCTCATGCTTGTGCTGCGCGGTAAGGATCAAGTCCTCCATCCTCTTTGTTTCCTCTACTTTCCGCAGCAAGCACCCAACAGATGGTGGGCACTGTTGCTTCCAGCAGAGGGGTATTCAAGCCTTGGCCGCATTCAAAAGGTGGCGCACCAATGATTTTTTGTAGGAATTGATTGTGATCGTTGACAGGTGAAGTAGAAAGAAAGATGTGTCCTCCGGAATTTCATACTCCGTAAACGTTTGTGTAATACGGCGAACCTCTGTCCAAAAATTCGTCAGTCTTGGGCAGGACCAGAAAATATGTAGTAATGAGCCCGCGTCCACCCCGCACCGCCAACAGCGGTCCGAGGAAGTCGGGAAGCATTTGTGGAGCCTGGTGGGTGCGAGGTACCATCTGGAGAAAATTTTTAAATTGGTTTCCTGTATTTTGGTGCATGAGGAGGATTTTATGGCCAAGGTGATGATACGTTGTTTCTGTGCTACCGAGAATGTCCGGTTCAGGTCAGTCTCCCATCTTTCCAAGCACCGTAGGCTGGGTTGCGTGGGAGGCAAATTTAGGAGAAAGTACATTTGTGATAGAGTCTGAGATATCGACCCAGCCCCCGAGCAGCACTCCTCAAAAGTCATCAGTGGGCGTGAAAACACCTGCAGGTCAGGGATGGAATAAAGGAAGTGGTGCAATTGCACCGCCTTCCAAAAGGGGAGGTTGTAATCCCCTGACTTGTGTGTCAATTCGGCTAAAGACGTCCAACGACCCGACGTCACAAACTTGGAGGCCTGTTCCCATCCCAGGTCCCTCAAACTTGAGTATTCAGCCTGGTGAGAAGTCCGGATGTCCAAGAATCGGAAAAAGTGGTAAAAACTCTGACGTCAATAGTGCTTGTGTGGCTACATGGGAGCTATGTCGCAACGTAGTGCCGATCAATGGATGAGATTTCAATCTCGGGGGTAAATCGCCGAAACACTACAGTGCGCTTTTTAGAGGGACAGCAGTCTGGGACTGTTCTATTTGAGTCCACAGCTTATGTGTGCTGTTTCGTCTCCAGTCTAGGATTCTGCTCAAATGAGCGGCCTGATAATATCGTCGGATGTCAGGGACAGCAAGGCCTCCATTCTGTTTAGGGAGAGACATTTTGAGTCTGTACAATCTAGTTTTTTTTTTTTAGCCCAAATAAAGCGGATGAAGAAGCCCTGTACTTGTTTAAGAAAAGAAGCAACAATCTGAATGGGGAGGGCTTGGAACAGGTACAGGAATTTGGGGAGGATGCACATCTTTATCAGATTGCATCTGCCGAACCAGGAGTGTAGTCCTTTGTGCCATGTGTGAAGCAGGGAACGGGTCTTTGTCAGCAGTGGAGGGAAGTTAAGAGCAAACGTGCGTGTTATGTCAGATGGGATAAATGTTCCCAAGTATTTTATTCGTCCACTGAAAGGGGAAACTCGCCTGGATGGTTGAGATGCATTGGGGAGGAACTGCCACACCCATAGCCTCCGATTTAGCAAAGTTTATTTTGAGATTCGAAATGGCGCCATATATGTTAAATTTTATTAAGTTTGGTAGAGAGATCGTTGGGTTTGTTAGGAAAAAAAGGAGATCATCTGCGTATGCAGAGACTTTACATTGTGAGTTTCCAGCCGGGAGCCCTTGTATGTTGGGGTTTAGTCTGATTTTACATAAAAATGGTTCTAGGGAGAGGGCTAAAAGGAGAGGGGAAAGCAGGCATCCCTGTTTCGTGCCGTTTGTAATACGAAAAGGGTCAGATAAGAGTCCGTTCACCTTTACCCGGGCTGTTGGGTTGGAATAAATCCCACCTATCCAGGTCGACATCCGCTCTCCCACTCCAATGTGACGGAGGACAGAGAACATAAAGTTCCAGTTCACTCTGTCAAATGCCTTTTCGGCATCTGTACTAACAGACACATGGGGTACGGCCCAATTGCTAAATGGACGAGGTTCAGTACCTTAATGGTGTTTTCCCTGGCCTATCTTGTAGGGATGAATCCCACCTGGTCCAAATGTGACAGGGACTGGAGATGTTGCGCTAAACGGGTGGCTAAAATTTTGGTGAATAACTTTAGGTCTGTATTTAAAAGAGAGATTGGCCTATAACTCCCACACAACCCTGCATCTTTACCCTCCTTATGGATCAGCGCGATATGAGCCTTTAGGGTGTCTCTGGGGAATTGTGTCCCTGTACCTATTGCATTTAAGAATGTCACCATTCGCTGGCCGAGGATCGGGAGGAGAGATCTGTAGTACTGGACGGTAAAACCATCTGGGCCCGGGGCCTTGTTTGGTTTTAATGGACCCAATGGCGAGTTGGAGTTCCTCCAAAGTGATCGGGCATCCAGGTCCTGTAGGGCATCTAGGAGGTAGGGAGGGCATTTGTGAAGTTGATATGTAGTCGTCAATTTCTGATTGTGGAGGGTCCCATTTCGGTAGGTTATAAAGTGAATGATAGAAGTCTTTGAACTCATGTGATATGTGTTTCGGTAGTGTGACCTTTCTCCCTCCTGGGCCATTAATGTGGGGAATGTAGGCTGCTGATTTTTGTTCCTTAACTGATCGGGCCTTGTGTAAAAAGAGTTGGCTATTCTTTTCCTCTGAGTTGGGAGTATCGCAGAACACCCTGATGAAGTATCAGAGGGTGGGATCAAGGGGACATTAAGTCCACTCCAAGGATCAACTGGCCCTCCGTGAAGTCTGACAGTTTGTCTAAGGTGTAAGAGATGAATCTGGCCTGTTGGTCGTTCGGGGCATACATTGTCGCTAGAGTAAGTAGTGTGTTACCCACAAGGCCCTTCAGGAATACAAACCGCCCCCCGGGGTCTATCAGTTCCGCCTGGCATTTCCACGGCAGTTTATTGGATAACAAGATAGTGACACCCTTGGATTTAGCTGTAGGGTTGGTGGAGTGGTAAGTCAGAGGGAAGAACCTACTTTTAAGAATAGGTAATTTGTCATGTTTAAAATGAGTCTCCTGGATAAAGGCAACATCCGTGTGAGACTTCTTCAAAACGTTCAATAGCATGCACCTTTTTTCAGGGGTGTTCAGGCCTCTCGCATTTAGAGACACAATTTTTGGGGATTCCATCGCCCTGTCTGTGGGAGAAAGAAAAAACAGGAGAAAGAAAAAAAGGGGAAGAAGGAGAGAGAGAGGTAGGGAGTCAGGAGAGGGGTGGGGTAGGGATAAGAGAGAGGAGGCGCCTGTACACTAAGGCACCCCCCACAAGAGGGAACAGTAAAGTCGAGTGACCTACAAGAATAGGGTAGGTGTAGTTAGCTAAAAAAGGGCACTAAAGTGCCGGGACGCTTACCAGAACAAAAGCTGGTATTCGAGTGTCGGCCTATGTGGGGTAGTGGAAATAAACAGCCAGCGAGAATCTCACAGGCCACCCCCAGCTATCCCGGCTCTAGAACAGAACAGAACATATATTAACGACTTGGAACATTAGCATGCATGCATATACTATTTTGAAATCAGACAAGAACTACCATAAACAGGTTGTGTTGCAAAGAGTATAATGAGGTAAACAAACATAGAGCCTGTGAACTTGGTTGACCCCCCATCACATCCCCTTACATGGGGCTACGTGCTAAATGTGCCTCATAATGGGGCCAGTGCATACAAAACCACCCCCCCCCCGGGCCTAGAGGCCCGGCATCGGGCTAACTGGGATCCCCCACCGTGAGCAACACATCATCCCTCCCGTCCCTGAAGGGCCCAAACATCAGGTAACATCACAACTTTCCTCCAGGGCATGTCACGGGAGAGGGGGGCCCCGACTATCTCTAATTGACATTGGCCTCAGGGAGCATTGAGTCCGAAAACCACTCGGCCCCAAAAATAAGAGTTCAGATGTGAACTTGAGATTAGGGCTCCTGTCTGATGTCTGTGGGCACAACAGTTCCGTGTAATGAGCACTGCAAGAATCAGGCCACGCTCCAGGTGCCTTGCGTGTGAGCATGAAGGAGACAGGGGAGGCTATGGGCAAAAAGGGGTGAAGGGGTTCATGCAGGGGGGGTGCCACCAATAACAGAAGTGCCGCGAGGGGTAGTACCTCCAGTGAGCGTCAAAACAGGTAGTGAGTGAGGGGTCCCAGAGATCTGTGCAGTGCATTATAATATGGCAGGGTAGTGTCTGGCATTCTAAGACTCACGTGACCCTACTATGGAAGATGACGCTCGCGCTCTCCTGGTGGACCTCTGCCGACGAGGGACCTGACTGCCTTAGTGGGTTATGGTGTTCGGTCGGTTCGACTGGCGGGAAAGAATAATCAGCCAGTTCGGCACATTCACCAGGTCTGATTCCAGGAAAGCGAAAAGGGCCGGTAGGTCTGCTGGGGTGCGTTAAGTGAAGGACGACGACATCTTGCGGAATGTGACCACCAGGGGGTAGCCCGGAGCTGAAGAACGGGGAGAGCCGTGTGTAAACACGGCTTCCCCGTTCTTCACTGTGGCGGCGTCATCGATTGTGTGATCCCTTTTATAGGGATACATAATCGATGACGTCACACCTACAGCCACACCCCCCTACAGTTGTAAACACACATGAGGTCACACATAACCCCATCAGCGCCCCCTGTGGTTAACTTCCAAACTGCAACTGTCATTTCCACAGTAAACAATGCATTTTAACCACTTAAGGACCGCCTCTTGCACATATACGTCGGCAGAATGGCACGGCTGGGCACATGTACGTACAGGTACGTCCTGTACTAGTACCCAGCCGGCTTTCCCGTTCTTCACTGTGGCGGCGGCATCAATCGTGTCATCCCTTTTATAGGGGGACACAATCGATGACGTCACTCCTACAGCCACACCCCCCTACAGTTGTAAACACACTTCAGGGAACGCATAACCCCAACAGCGCCCCCTAGTGGTTAACTCCCAAACTGCAACAATAAACAATGCATTTTAAATGCATTTTTTGCTGTGAAAATGACAATGGTCCCAAAAATGTGTCAAAATTGTCCGAAGTGTCCGCCATAATGTCGCAGTCACGAAAAAAATCGCTGATCGCCGCCATTAGTATTAAAAAAATACAAATAAAAATGCAATAAAACTATCCCCTATTTTGTAAACGCTATAAATTTTGCGCAAACCAACCGATAAATGCTTACTGCGATTTATTTTACCAAAAATAGGTAGAAGAATACGTATCGGCCTAAACTGAGGATTTTTTTTTTTTTTTTTTTAATATTTTTGGGGGATATTTATTATAGCAAAAAGAAAAAAATATTGCATTTATTTAAAAATTGTCGCTCTATTTTTGTTTATAGCGCAAAAAATAAAAACCGCAGAGGTGATCAAATACCACCAAAAGAAAGCTCTATTTGTGGGGGAAAAAAGGACACCAATTTTGTTTGGAAACCACGTTGCACGACCGCGCAATTGTCAGTTAAAGCGATGCAGTGCCGAATCGCAAAAAGGGGCAAGGTCCTTTAGTTGCATTTTGGTCCGGGTCTTAAGTGGTTAAATGCATTTTTTGCTGTGAAAATGACAAAAAAATCGCTGATCGCCGCCATAAGTAGTAAAAATTTTTTTTTATAAAAATGCAATAAAACTATCCCCTATTTTGTGAAAAAATTGTCAGATGGCGCAAAGGAAGGCAGGTAACAGACAACAGTGGCTCATGAATCTAGGTAAAATAACATGAATACGGACGTAGTTAAAAAGTTAATGGCTAATTAGTCACAAAATATTATTTAAAAGTTCATAAATGAGTCCAAAAAGCGCTTAGCGGCAGCAGTCCCAGAAAGCAGAAGCAGGCTCTGAAAGTGATAAACAAGAAAAACAAGGATGCGCCAGATCTAAGTGCAGTATGTAACGTTTTAATGAGTAAAATAAAGACACACAGCCAAATGGCTACTCACAAGTGCTGAGGGATAATAGGCATGTAAATTGACTAGGGTCCGGGGTCACTGGTGTCTTATGTATTCAGGTTGTCAGTAGAGGTCGACCGATATATCGGTCGGCCGATATATCGGCCGATATTTCGCGTTTTTAAAGATATCGGCATCGGCCGATTATTGGGTAAATTTAGGCCGATTGTCTAGGATCTGTGCTGGGTGGAATTCTTCCGCCTGCCTGCCCGCCCGCTCGTCGCCCGCTCGCTGCTATCTGCTGACTATATTTTTTTCCGTTTAGGAAGTCTGCAGCCAACCAGCGGGCCGGTAACAGCCAATCGGCGGCCGCCGCTGCAGACTTCCTCCACTGTAAAAAAAATGTCCCCTGACGTGCTGCGCGCCCTGCCTCTGCCTACAAATTCCAGAATGCAGCACGGGCCGGTAACAACCAATCGGCGGCCACCGCTGCCGTCATTCTCCACTCTGGAAAAAAACGTCCCCTGACGTGCTGCGCGCCCCGCCTCTGCCTACAAATTCCAGAATACAGCACGGGCCGGTAACTGTCAGCCCGCGCTGCATTCTGGGGCTTGTAGGCAGAGCGTGCAGCACGTCAGGGGACATTTTTTCCAGAGTGGAGAATGACGGCAGCGGCGGCCGCCGATTGGTTGTTACCGACCCGCTCTGCATTCTGGTGATTGTAGGCAGCACAACAGGGACAAATGGAGCTTTGTGGATAGAGTGCTAATATCGCCCTTCCTTCTGTTTTAGCACTGCTCAGCGCTCAGGAGTAGGCAATACAGAAATTTGGCCACAAGAAATGAGACAATGATCAGCAGCTGCAAAAAAAAAAAATGTAAACATCAAAACAAAGTAGCAACTATTGAAAGTCCCAAAGTCCAATATAATACTGCAGCAGCGCCATTTCCAAACAAACGTTTGAAAAACAAAACAAACTTCTATATAATCAATATAGAAGTTTGTTTTGTTTTTCAAACGTTTGTTTGGAAATGGCGCTGCTGCAGTATTATATTGGACTTAGGGACTTTCAATAGTTGCTACTTTGTTTTACTGTCTGTTTTGACGAAAGGAGCTTTCTTGTGCTAGGCTAGAAGATGCAACGGAGCCTGGAGCGCTCTGCTGGTGGGCATTGATGAGGTGGCAGTGAATGACATTGGGCTGTACTGGTGGGCACTGATGTGGTGATGCACTGGTGGGCACTGATGTGAGGCACTGATGTGGTGATGCACTGGTGGGCACTGATGTGGTGATGCACTGGTGGGCACTGATGTGGTGATGCACTGGTGGGCACTGATGTGGTAATGCACTGGTGGGCACTGATGTGGTGATGTACTGGTGGGCACTGATGTGGTAATGCACTGGTGGGCACTGATGTGGTGATGCACTGGTGGGCACTGATGTGGTGGGCACTGGTGATATGCGCTGGTGGGCAATGATGGGATGCACTGGTGCATTGGTGGGCATTGATGAGGTGGCACTGATGGGCTGTACTGGTGGGCACTATCGTGGAACTTCTGGACACTGATAGGCTCCACTGGTGGGTACTGATGAGGTTGCACTGGTGGGCACTAATGGATACTGATAGGCTGCACTGATGGACTGCACCAGTGGTCACTGACAGGCTGCACCCCACCTCTCCACCCTAAACAATTATCTCCTCCCCACCTCTCCACCCTAGGTTTTTTGAGATGAAGGAAGAAAAAAAAGAAAATCGGCCTAAAATATCGGCCTAAAATATCGGCCACACATATCGGCCATCGGCCACCCCGATTTCCAAATATCGGCATCGGCATCGGCCAGAGAAAAACACATATCGGTCGACCTCTAGTTGTCAGCATAAGATGGAAATCGCTGTAGATGGAATGTGGCAGCAGACAGAGCAACCAGGCGGGGAGACAGCAATCCGTGCTGAACGCCGTACGAGGCGGCCTTTGTAAACGCTATAAATTTTGCGCAAACCAACCAATAAACGCTTATTGTGATTTTTTTTTTAACAAAAATAGGTAGAAGAATACGTATCGGCCTAAACTGAGGAAAAAATATGTTTTTTTATATATTTTTGGGGGATATTTATTATAGCAAAAAAGTAAAAAATATTGCATTTTATTCAAAATTGTCGCTCTATTTTTGTTTATAGCGCAAAAAATAAAAACCACAGAGGTGATCAAATACCACCAAAATAAAGCTCTATTTGTGGGGAAAAAGGACGCCATATTTGTTTGGGAGCCACGTCACACGACCGCGCAATTGTCTGTTAAAGCGACGCAGTGCCGAATCGCAAAACCTGGCGGGGTCCTTTAGCTGCATTTTGGCCCGGGTCTTAAGTGGTTAATATCCCCATGTTCCCATGCCCTACGCAGGATCAACTCCTTATGAGTATAACGGTGCAGCCGACAAAGAACATCTCGGGGGCGGTCCGGGTCCGAGGGTCTAGGGCCGAGAGTCCTGTGGACCCGATCAAGCTCCAGGGCGGGGGGTGATTCTCCCAGCAATCCCTGGAAGATGGCAATCAGCGTCACTGCCAGGTTCCTCAGCGCCGTAGCCTCCGGCAGGCCCCGCAGCTGCAGATTGTTGTGGCGGCTGCGGGTCCTCCATGTCCTCTAAATGGAGCTGCAGGTTTATGGCTGTAGTTGCCTGAGCTGCCTGGGTACTCTCCAAGGCCGACACCCGCTGTTCAAGAGAGGAGACTGAGGCTTCCCTGGTCCCCGCCCGCTCAGATATGGTCTGCAGCTCCGCTCTTACCTCTTGCATGTCACGACCATGGGCCTCCTCTATGCGGCGAACAAGATCCTCAATGTCTGCCTTAGTAGGGAGGGCCTGCAAGATGGAGCGGAGGTCGTCAGGCAGACTGCCCGGTTGCTGGGAGGGCCGCCGGAGTCCCCCAAAACAGGTCTAGATCCATCGTGGGTGAGGGAAGGGGGATCAATGCGGGAGCAGCGTGCACCGCTGGCGGAGACACACGTGGAGTCTCCGCAATGGCGTCGGATGGTGACCGCTGAGCGTCACAGAGGAATCTCCGGATGCCGCTTCTCAGGGTAATCGGGCGATTCCTGCGGGGTAGTGTTCCAGGTCTGGGTCTTTTGCTGTTTAGCATGCCTTTGCTAGCAAGTAAGATTGTCCGCTGTTTGCCAGGGTAAGCCAGGGGTAAGCCAGGAGCTCACCAAAAAGATGTCTTCACCCGGCCATCGCTAAGCCACGCCCCGGAGTTGTATAGTTTATAGGTCACATTAAAAAGTGGAAAAAGTTCTTAAATGATTTGTCTTTGTCTCATCTTTTGAATCACAGAAACCTGACATTTTAACAGGGCTGTGTAGACTTTTAATATCCACTGCATTTAGACACTTACCTGTCCAGGGAGCCCGCGATGTTGGCAGCCCAGACGATTTTCGGATCGGCTGTCGGGTGCTGCCATCGCTATCACAGCCAGTTCCCTACTGCGCATGCGTGAAGAGCGCTGCACTTTCTAATTGGACTAGCAGTGGGGAAAAGAGGAGGGGGGCCAAACTTCTGAGGGACGGCGCCATATGCCGGGAAGTGAGGAATGGTACCCGCTCCATCCTGAAAGGTGCAAAATTTGGCAGTGGGGGGTTAGATCAGCAGAAGTTTCACTTTTGGGTGCAACTCCGTTTTAAAAAAAAAATCTGGAGCAGGGTTCCCCCTTAAGCTCCATACTAGACTCAAAGGAGCTGGTATGGATTTGGGGGGGAACCCAAGCAATTTTTTAGGGGATTTTACATTGCCAACATTGCATACACTTGATTTCAGAGCACAAGCCGCATGCCACAAGTCAGAACAGTTAAGATGATGATCCAACTTGGATGCGACTTCCATTCAAATCAATAGGCTGAAATCGTGCCCAAGTCGAACCAAAGTAATGCAGGAACTTTTTTCAAAGTCGGACCAGTTAAGATGGCTCTCATAAGGAACCATTGATTTTGACATGTCATATGACTTGTGCTCTCAAAGTCGGAGCGCAAGTCGGACCAGTGTGAACCAGTCCTTACTCAGCAATAGAGATCTGCATGAGGAAGCTTGTGATGAGGGGTGGCGCCCTTATTCATCTACACTAACATACAGCAGTTGTTGTGAGAGAGCAAAAAGTGCATTTACAACAAAATTTTAAATAATAAAACATGCTTAGACATCATAAGTAAAAGGTGATTAATATGATTAAGTAATGTATGTTACGTTTGTTTGCAATAAAAAAAACTCTAAAAGTATAAAAAATATATATTAAACACTGCCAAAAGAAATGACTTAAAACCTTTGAACATTATATATTTGCTAAATGCAGGGCTCCTATATAAAATTACCAAATTTATATTTTCTGGGAAAAATACACTATAATGAATTTTATTGCAAACAGACTTTTCAATGTATTTGAAAAAAATATATACATACGTCAAGCTTCAAAACTGCATGCACCAATGGTGAAAAATTACGGTACTCAAAATGATTAAAAAGTGATGCTTTAAGCCAGGAGTGCTTAACCTTAGGGATCGGCCCATATAGTTTTTTTGGTGGCAATTCGATACCGATATTTCGGCCACCTCTCCTGTATATATATGTATATTTCATGGAGCAGGTGAACCACCCACCCAACCCACCCTGCATACAGCCCCAACTTGTTGTGTGCCTTAATCCCATAACTTTAAAAATGTAAACAACCTTGGGGGGGGGGGGTCACAGGTCATACGCCACGAACATACGCCTCAGATCAGTAGGCAGTGTGTCCTGAAGGAGCTAGGTATCATCCTGAGCATTCAGAATCACTGCTCCTGTCCCCTCTCAAGGGAACAGGGAGACAGTAACCAGAAATGCAATACAAAACACAGGATTTTTAGAAACAGCTTACCTGTAAAATTATTTTCTTGGAGTACACCACGGGACACAGAGCCTCTATTCATTACATAGTGGGTTGTATAATCACCAGAGGTGATTGGACACTGACACAACCAATGAAGACAAGTTACCCAACATAAAACCCCTCCCCTAAGGGAAGTACCTCAGTTTTGTAGCAAAGCAGTAAGGTTCCCATAAGAATGGGGGGGGGGGGCCCTCTGTGTCCCGTGGTGTACTACAAGAAAACCGGAGTTAGTACTCACCGGTAACTCCTTTTCCAGTAGTCTTCCAGGACAGCCCATGAGAGATGGAGTCCCTCCCATCGACACAGGAAACACATTGCCAATCAGTTCAAAAGGCGGTCCCTCAGGTCCCTGGTCAGTCATTTACCAAGAACCGAAGGATGGAACTGAAAAATATAACCATAACATGTAATAACATTAATGCATCAACATAATTCAAGGGGGGGATCGTGCTGTCCTGGAAGACTACTGGAAAAGGAGTTACCAGTGAGTACTAACTACGGTTTTCCCCAGTCGTCTTCCAGGACAGCCCTTGAGAGTATCCCCAAGTACTCACCAGATTAGGGCGGGACCACAGCTTGGAGGACTTTCCTCCCAAAAGCCTGATCCTGACTGGACATTAAGTCGAGTCTATAATGCCCTGTAAAGGTGGAGAAGCTTGACCACGTGGCTGCTTTACATATTTGCTCCGGGGTGGCACCAGCTCTTTCAGCCCAGGATGCCGAGAGTGTCCATGTGGAGTGGGCTTTAACACCCCCAGGATGATCTTTATTTAGTATTCTATAACTTTCTGCTATAGCTAGCCTGATCCACCTAGCTATAGTGACCTTAAAAGCTCTTTGTCCCTTACACTGTCCAGAAAAGAGCATGACGAATCTGCAATTCTAAAAGATTTGGCTGCATCTAGGTATGCTAGGATACACCTCCTCACATCTAATAAATGAAATTGCTTTTCTTTTTCGTTCAAGGCGTTCTGGCAGAATGAAGGGAGAACAAGGTCTTGAGACCTATAGAATTTTGATGCCACCTTAGGCAAGAACCCAGGGTCTGTTTTTAGGATGACTTTGTCTTCAAGGATTTGAAGGAAGGACTCTCTAATGGAGAGGTCTTGCATTTCACTGACCCTGCGGGCTGAAGTGACTGTCACAAGGAGTACTGTTTTGAAAGTAAGTCGTTTTAAAGAGGCCTCTGAGATAGGTTCAAATGGAGTTCCCAAGAAAGCTTTGAGGACGACAGACAAGTCCCAAGTTGGATTTATTTTGACCTTCGTTGGTTTCTGTCTAGTGATTGCTTTACAGAACCTGTATATAAAAGAGGATCTTCCTGCAAACGTCTTTTTAAGTATACACTTAGTGCCGCTATCTGTTCCTTAATAGTACTCTGGGTTAACCCTTTGTCTACCCCGTCTTGTAGAAACTACAAGATATTTGTTTTTTACTGTAGATAGCTCGAATGACTGGCTTTCGACTCTGAAGCAGGGTTTGAATCACTTTCTCTGATAACCCCTTATCCCTCAAAATTTCTTCTTCAGAAATCATGCTGCGAGTTTCAGCATGGGTACTTGAGGATGCCGTTTGACAGAGGTCTTGTCTGCAGAGGAGCCTCAGAGGAGGTTGGTCTGTCAACCTCAGAAACGTTGTGACTCCAGGTGTATTGCAGAGATGGATTTTAGATTGACTTCTGCCCACTGGAACGTATGTTTTGCTACCAACATTTAGATGAGGACTTCTGGTATCTCCCTGTTTGTTTACATAAGCTACTGCCATCATCATGTCTGAGCAGACTTGAAGGCGATCCACCAACCAATGGTGACCTTGTAGCTTGTCCTGAAATGCTAGTAGAGCTCTTAGGATGGCTGTTAACTTCTTCCAATTGGAAGAGAACTTTCTCTCTTCTGTTGTCCACCTGCCCTGTATGGGATGAGATGAGCTCCCCAACTGCTCGCATCCGTGGACAGAGTGGATGTGATAGGTAGTACCCAGAGAACTCCATTGTTTAGGTATCTTTTTCCTTCCACCACCAGAGGGAACATTTTACTTTGGTGGGAATCGACATGTATTCCTCTAGACCTTTGTCTTTCACCTGTTCCGAAAGAAACCTTGCAGGACTCTCTGGTGGAACCTGGCCCATTGCACCGCCAGGATGGCTGCAGTCATCAGACCAAGTGCTGACCTGACCTCCCTCACTGTACAATTGGGGTTGGTTTGAAGAAAAGACAACCTCTATTTCAGATTCGATATCTTTTCCTCCGGCAAGACTACCTTTTGTTCTACAGATAGGATCTTGTAACCGAAGTACAGAATATTCTGTGTTGGAGTTGCTTTGGATTTTTCCAAACTGACGATCCACCCCAGAGCCTCAGGGTGAGTTGTGTTAACTCCAAGTCCTGACAGAGTTGTTTCTCTGAGTGGGCTGCGAGAAGTAAGTCGTCTAGATATGGTATGATTGAGACTGACTGAAGTTACAACGGAACCAATGCCTCTCCAAGAACTTTGGAAAGAAATCTTGGAGACGACGACAGACCGAAGGGCAGGGCTCTGCACTGAAAATGATACATTTTTGAGTCTATCGCCATATGAAGAATTTTCTGGCATTCCTTCCTTATTGGGATATGCAGATAAGCATCCCTTTAATCCAGGGTAGCCATAAATACTTCTTTGATTAAATTGACTCCATCCGAAATCTCTTGTAAAGGATGAAGAGATTCAGGGGTCTGAGGTTCATGATCAGTCTGAACTTTTTTGTTTTTTTTTGCGAGTAAAAAAAACGCCCCCCTGTTCCTAAATAGGGACAGGTGTCAATACCTTTTGATCCACCATTCCCCCTATTAATAAGGGTAAAGCCCTGGCCCTTTCTGAGTGAATAGAGTTTTGTCACCAGAACTTGGATGGTGGTTCGCTGTGGAATTCAAGCGCATAACCTCTTTTGATTATGTTTAGAACAAATTCGTTTGAGGTCATCTTTTCCCATCGTGGAAAAAAGTTCTCAAGTCTTCCTCCCACAGGGACCCTGATGTCACTGGGGCTTGGGGTCCTGATAGGGGCGGTTAAAAGTATGTCCCCTTTCCCTGTGAAATCCTTTCCTGTTTTGAGGGTTCCTTTAGTAGGGAAAGATTTTATTTTGTCCGCCGTTTTTCCCAAGGCGGTGTCCAATTCAGGCCCAAAGACTAAATCTCCAGTAAAGGGGGTGCTGCACAAACGTGTTTTGGACGCTGTGTCACCTGCCCATGTTTTCATCCAGGCAGACCTTCTGGCTGCGACTGAAAGCCGCCGATTTAGCTGTAACTTTAACAGTGTCAGTTGAAGTGTCTGAGATGAAGCTAGTCGCCTTGAAAAGCATTTGGAAATGTTTTCAAGAGCTCCTCTCTAGGAGTGCCTGCCTGTAAATGTTCTTGTAACTGTGACAACCAGAACTCCAAATTTCTAGCTGTACAGGAAGTGGCTAAGGCTGGCTTCAATCCTGCCATTGAAGCATCCCAGGCCCTTTCCAAGACTATGTCTGTCTGTCTTTCTGTCCATTGGGTCCTTTAAGTGTCCCGTATCCCGACTGCTTCGATACCTTGGACAGAGGGGCATCGAGTTTTGGATTATTACGGTCTCCATTCCCTGCAGGCAGCCCCTGAGAGATGAAGTCCTTTCTCCTGTTCCTCTGGCAACATGTTCCTCCGACAGAAGAAACACAATAACTGACCAGGGACCGCCTTTTGAACTGATTGGCAATGTGTTTCCTGTGTCGATGGGAGGGACTCCATCTCTCAAGGGCTGTCCTGGAAGACGACTGGGGAAAAGGATTTTACAGGTAAGCGGTTATTAAAAATCCTATTTTATTTATCGTACACCATGGGACACAGAGCCTCTATTCATTACATAGTGGGACGTCCCAGAGCAATGCATAATGAAGACACAGACCCAAGCAGGCCATTAACGGACAAGAAGTCCTAGACCAATGCCTGCAGCACACTACGCCGAAGGCAGAATCCTCATGTCCTCTTACATCTATTTGATAGAATTTGGTAAATGTATGTTGCAGCTTTACAGATCTGAACGTTCGAAGCCTGATGTTGCACTGCCCATGAAGCACTTATTGCCCTAGTAAAGTGCGCCTTAACAGAGAAAGGAGGAATCGTGTTCCTTAAACCATAAGCTTGAATAATTACTTGACGAATCCACCTAGAAATGAGGGATTTTGATGCCACTTGACTCCTCCTGGGACCATCTGGCACAATAAACAAAACATGTTATGAGTATCTGGGCAGTTGCCTGCAGATAAACTTTTACTGCTCTCACTACATCTAGAGAGGCAATAACTTTTGCACTCCAGGCAGACTCCACTTCTTGGTAAACGCCTCCTCCATAGGATAAAGAACTTCAAACTTTCTGGGAGGATAAAAAATTATTTTTGTACTCACCGTAAAATCCTTTACTATGAAGTTCATGGACGGACACAGCAGCATAATCTTGACATTAGAGTTTTTCTGCCTAGCATAGGAGAAGGACCTGGCTCCCTGTGGGCTCATTGGTCCTGGAGTTTTCTATTTTTTTCTTTTCGTTTTTTTTTTTTTTTGATGCTGAGATCTATCAACTGCCGACTGGGTGACCGGCTGGATAGCCTAGATCCTTGTAGTCTCCCCAGTTCGGCCATCGAGCGTGTGCAGACCTTTAGCTATGCGCTGGGTCGGCCACGACATGCCCCGTTGCTCAAGGGGTGGCCGGTGAGCAACATGCTCCGGGGCATGCAAATGACCGGCTATTACTGTCCGTGTCGCAGTGTGTCAGGGCCGACAGCCATGACGTACCGCTCGTGTGATGGGTCTGTCAGGAATGCTTCCAGCAGTCCACGCAGGACGGGTAAGTAGCAGTTCCCCCTGCTTCGACAGGATGGAACGACTGGGCATTCCCGGGGAGGTCGATTAAGGGGTTTCCACCTTTCCTCTCTCCCTTCCCTCCTCCCTATGCTCTGTGGAGCTAGACTGGCTGTGTATGACTGAGGGTCCACCTGGGGGGGGGCTGCGCAGTGGGTTTTCACTCTCCTGGGAGGGAGGCCCGGGTGTTCGCTGCCTTCGTTGTGGGCCTTTCTCTTTCTTTCATGCGACCGGCGGCCATTCTGCCGGTGTCCGGTGCTAATTTTCCTGTTCCTTAGCGTTGGAACGTAGCGTTAGCATTTTCTTGTAGCCCACGTGCCTTTTTTCACAGGGCGGCCGACTGGCGGACATTTTCTCGAGGGTTTTGGCCTCTAGCAGTGGTATCTGTCTCTGAACGGCGCGAACAGGCTAGAAACACCTCAGAGGGAGAGAGTGACACAGGCAGTTGTGCGGGAGAGCACGCTCAGGCGGTATAGTGCGGACGGCAGCTGTGCAGTGCCTGGCTCGGGTGGCAAGTCCTTTCGGGGGCCCCTCGGGTTCTGTAGCAGCTAGGAGGGTGGACTGTGTACCTTGCCTTACGTCCCAAGGGTGTCAGGCGAGTGGGTCAGCATGGCATCGGAAGCTGACGCTTCTTTCCCAGACATACCTGTGTTAGCAACTGGTGCCCCTGCACCTGCTGTATCTGTGGACGCTATGTCAGCAGTTCTGGAGGCTTTTGTTGACAAGGTGGAGGTGGTGTGCAGGTGAAAGGGAGGTAAAAAATGCCCCCTCCCCCCACAATCCTCTGGGGACAACTCTGACTCAGATTCGGGCCCAGCTGCGGCTCCCGACCCTGGTTCTGACATGTCAGAGGATGCAGACCGCGACCATTTGGACAGCGAGGATGACTCCGTGTCCGGGTCAGCGCATGATATGGCGCTTGTTGGAGCACTTATCACCGCGGTATGGGATACTCTTAAATTGGAGGATAAGGCGAAGGCATCTACAGAGATGGCGGTCCCTTCCGGGTTCCATAAGCCGACCCGCACTGCTAAGGTGTTTCATTGTGTACCTTATCTTGATAAACTTTTGTACAAGGAGTGGGAACGACCCCTTTAAGGAGAGTTTACTGAAGAAATGGTCTTCTCCCCCGATTGTGTACCCTCCTGTGTCCAGGTTAAACAAGGTGACCACGATTCCGGTGGAGGGGGCTCCTGCTTTCATGGACCCTGCAGACAGGAGGGCTGAGGCAGTGGCCAGCTCCCTGTTCACGGTGGTGGGGTCAACAGTGCATCCTGCTGTGGCCGGGGCTTTGATGTCACAGACACTTACTGAATGGGCAAAAATGTTGCATAACGAGTTAAAAGAGCAACAGGCTCCCCCGGCCTGTGTGGAACTGGCCGACCAGTTGGTGCAGGGCCTTACGTTTGTCTGTGAGTCGGCCTTGGATACGATTCCCTTGCTGTCCAGGGCCTCAGTTTCTGCGGTGGTGCTGCGCCGCCTGATCTGGCTAAAATGTTGGTCTGCGGACCAAACTTCTAAGAAGGCCTTGATGGATTTACCTTTTAAGGGCAAGAGGCTTTTTGGAGCCTCGTTGGATGACGTTATAAAAGATGCCACGGGGCGAGGGAGGCGTCTAGGAATGGCACGGTCCGAGCACCGAGGCAGCTAGACGGGAGTTCAGGGTCTGCAGGTCTCCATCAGAACGATGCGCTCAGTCCCCGCCGCCTCTGACCTCCCTCCGCTGTGAGGTCCGCTCTCCCCCACCCGTTCACCCCTGCCTCAGCTCGCAGACAACGCGGTCCTGAGGTTCCCGCGATTCCCTGGTTAAACAGCTCTCCAGGGATACCCAACAGAGCTCCGGGCTAGGAGTATGCTGCAAGGAGAACGCCACATGTGGAGCGGAGTGTGTGTTGAAGTCGGCAGCAGCATGTGAAGAAGTCAGGCTGAGAACGGTCAGCCCCGTCTGTTCTGAAAAGTGAAACAAGGAGCATGGAGCAGCAAAACACTAAGTGCGGCAAAGGAGTTTCAGGAGACCATCGGTAACCACCGCCCCCCCCCCCCCCCCCCCCGTGCCATTGTCCCCCCGCTCTGTAGTACACGGTCTCAAGAGGCAACAATTAAACTGCTACTTGTGACATTGTTGTATTACACACTGGAAAAAAAGAGTACCAAACTGCTACTCGTGACACTGTTGTATTACACACTGGAAAAAGAGTCTCTTTTCAGCAATACTACCTTGCTGGGAAAGAAAAAAAAAAAAGGAGTACCAGACTGCTACTGGTGACACTGTTGCATTACTCACTGAGAAGAGTTTTTTTTCGGTAATACTACCTCGCTACCCCGCTGGGAAAAAAACATAGAACACAGAAGTGTGGAATTATTACTATGTGATAAAGGTCCAACAGATGCTACATTCTCTGAGGAGGGGAAGAAAAAGAAAGAAAAAAGGAAAAAGGGCAAACACAGAAGATAGATCCTTTTTTTTCTTTTTTTCTCCCTCTCTCCAACATATACAGTCTACATACACACTGCTACATAGATGTGAAAAGTGGGAACCGGGAGTCACGAATTAACTAAGAACCCCAAATACCCCAAACTACTGTGATTTTTAGAAATATGTCTCCTTCTGCCTCCCCCTCCCTCCCCCTCTCTGACCCCCCCATAGCCTAGACATAAGTGAATATCTTAGCAGCCCAAATCGGGGTTATGGTAAGGCTTTGGGGAGGACAGTTTAAGACACGAAGCATCAAGGCAGAATTAAAGCAAACAAGATATTTGGGCAAAAATGAGTACAAGGGCCAGAGGAGCAAGAGGGGGGGGGGCTACATCAACCCCCCGACTAAGTCAAAGTCCGGGTCCGATGATTACATTTGTAACTCATGGGAGTAATGGAGACAAACAATTAGTAGAAAAAAAAGGGGTAAAAAACACCCAGACCGAGAAGGAGAAGAAAAAAGACAAGACAAAAATGGCCCCAAAAAATCCAGCAGAACAGGACATACCGTCTGAGGCTTTGATTGAACAAGAGATGGAAATTGAGTTTGAACAGAGAATAGACGACGAACAACAAGATAGGTCACTTTTACCAACAAAAACTGAAATTCAAGGCATGTTTGCCGCGTTAGAAAAATCACAAATGGAGAGAATGGAGCGAAATATGGGACATATGTTGGAGAGACTGGAAGAATCAGAAAAATAATAGATAGAAACAAAAACACCATTAGAAAATTGGAGGAAGAAATTAAAGGTATAAAAAAGAGATTTTTAATACAGCTTACCTGTAAAATCTTTTTCTTGGAGTACATCACGGGACACAGAGCGGCATATTCATTACTATATGGGTTATATGGAGTACCTTCAGGTGAGGACACTGGCAATCTCAAACAGGAAATGCCCCTCCCTATATAACCCCCTCCCACAGGAGGAGTACCTCAGTTTTGTAGCAAGCAGTATGCCTCCCAAAATGGTCCCCAAAAAGAGGGGTGGGAGCTCTGTGTCCCGTGATGTACTCCAAGAAAAAGATTTTACAGGTAAGCTGTATTAAAAATCTCTTTTTCTTTATCGTACATCACGGGACACAGAGCGGCATATTCATTACTATATGGGATGTCCCAAAGCAATGCTTACAATGAGGGGAGGGAGAACATCTCCAAGACAAAAGGATTTAATTTAGAGATATACTCAAATCATAATAAATCCAACTTAGTTGAGAAAAATAATTTTTAAATTTAACTCAAAAGGGAGCCCCCGGAATCCGAGGGTCTCAAACTGCAGCCTGCAGCACTGCCTGCCCAAAGGCTGTATCAGTATTCCTTCTTACGTCCAACTGGTAGAATTTTGTAAACGTGTGGACAGAAGACCAGGTTGCCGCCTTGCAAACTTGAGCCATAGAGATCTGGTGGTGTGCTGCCCAGGATGCGCCCATGGCCCTAGTAGAATGAGCCTTTAATGATAACGGAGGAGGCAACCCTTTCAAGCCGTAGGCCTGAGTGATTAACTGTTTAATCCACCTTGAGATGGTGGATTTTGCAGCTGCCTGCCCCTTCTTGGGCCCATCCGGTAAGATGAACAACACATCTGTTTTCCGGATCTTCTCTGTAGCTTTAAGATAGGCCTTCATGGCCCTGACAATATCCAAGGTATGCAACAACCCTTCCTTTCTGGAAGTAGGTTTCGGAAAGAAGGATGGTAATACCAAATCCTGGTTTAGATGAAAACTGGATATAACCTTTGGTAGGAAGGAAGGATGAGGGCGGAGAACGACCTTGTCCTTATGTAAAATAAGATATGGTTCCTTACAGGATAAGGCTGCCAGTTCCGATACTCTTCTGGCGGAAACTATGGCGACCAAAAATACCAACTTCCTTGTCAGTAAAACCAAAGGAATTTCAGCCAACGGCTCAAAAGGTTGTTTCTGTAAACTTGACAGAACAAGATTTAAATCCCACGGACAAATTGGGGATTTAACTGGAGGATTAATACGCAAGACCCCTTGAATGAAGGTCTTAACCAGCGAGTGGGTGGCCAGCGGCCGCTGAAACCACACTGACAAAGCTGAAATCTGTCCCTTGATTGTGCTTAATGCCAGTCCTTTATCCACTCCTAGCTGGAGAAAACTTAAGACTCTATCGATGGTATACTTGCGAGAAAGCCATCGCTTGGACTCACACCAGCCTACATAGGCCTTCCAGACCCTGTAATAAATCACCCTAGAGACCGGTTTCCTGGCTCTGATTAGGGTAGAGATTACTTTCTGAGACAGACCTCTACCCCTGAGAATCAGGGATTCAGCCTCCAGGCCGTCAAATTTAGATGCCGTAAGGCAGGGTGGAGGATCGGACCTTGCGATAGCAGGTCTGGCCGTAGAGGAAGAGTCCAAGGGTCTCCCACTACCATCTTCAGGATTAGTGAATACCATGCCCTTCTGGGCCATGCTGGAGCTACCAGGATGACTGGTATGTGCTCCACCCTGATCCTGCGCAGCAGGCGGGGTAGTAACTGGAGCGGGGGAAACGCATAAAGAAGTCTGAACTGATGCCAAGGGCAAACCAGCGCATCGGTTCCGCAGGCCATCGGATCCCTTGAGCGGGATATGAACCTGTCTAGTTTCTTGTTGAGTCTCGATGCCATGACATCCACGTCCGGCACTCCCCATCTTTGGCAGAGTGTCTGAAAGACTTGTGGATGTAGAGACCATTCCCCCGGCAACAGAGTCTGGCGACTTAACAAGTCCGCCTGAAGGTTGTCCACTCCTGGAATGAATATTGCCGATATGCAAGGCACATGAGCCGCTGCCCATAGGAGAATCAAGCTCACCTCTCTCTGAGCGGCTTGACTCTTGGTTCCCCCTTGGTGATTTATGTATGCCACGGCCGTGGCATTGTCTGATTGAATTCTCACCGGGAACCCCTGCAATTTGGACGTCCAAGCCCTGAGGGCTAGTCGAGCCGCTCTGAGCTCCAAGATGTTGATGGGCAACTGCCTCTCTGGCTTTGCCCAAGTACCCTGGCGAGTGCGACCATCCAAAATTGCTCCCCAGCCCGTCAGGCTGGCGTCTGTGGTTACTATCTTCCAAGCCACTGGGCTGAAAGACTTCCCCCTCAGTAGATTCTGAGGGTCTAACCACCAACACAGACTTTGTCGGACTCTTGATGAGAGCGGCAAAAGGGATATCCAAGGCCTGTGGCCTCCTGCTCCATGCTGACAGGATGGCTGCCTGCAGGATGCGAGTGTGGCTCTGGGCGTACGGTACCGCCTCGAATGTGGCCACCATTTTGCCTAGTAACCGCATACATAGGCGAATAGTTGGTTCCTTTTTGCTTAGAACCAGTAGGATCAATTCCCTGATGGCTTTGACCTTCATCAGAGGTAGAAACACTCTTTGTTGTTCTGTGTCTAACCTCATGCCGAGATATTCCAACTGCCTTGTGGGCTGGAATGCTGACTTTTCTCGATTTAGGACCCAGCCGAACCTCTCGAGGTATTGGACCGTGAGGGCCACTGCTCGTTCCAAGCCAGGAGACGAGTGATCTATGACTAGGAGGTCGTCCAGGTACGCTAGGATTGTGACCCCTTGGATCCTTAGCTGGGCTAGGATTGGGGCTAGGACCTTCGTGAACACCCGGGGGGCCGTAGCCAACCCAAAGGGAAGCGCCACGAACTGGAAATGACGCGAAGCCACCATAAAGCGTAGATATCTTTGATGTGGCTGATAAATTGGAACATGAAGGTAGGCATCCTTTATGTCTATGGAAGCCATGAAGTCGTCCTTTTGGAGTGTGGCAGCTGCTGACCGCACAGATTCCATCCGAAATGAGCGGACCTTTAGGTATGCATTTACCATCTTTAGGTCCAAAATTGGCCTGACATCTCCATTGGACTTTGGGACGATGAATAGGTTGGAGTAGAAACCCAGCCCTTGTTCTAGGGCTGGTACCTCTATTATTACTTCCTGGGAGAGTAGATGATTTAATGCCGTCATTAATGCGGCTCCCTTCTCCGGATCGTTTGGAATCCTTGACTCCTGGAAATGAGGAGGAGGAAACCTTAGGAAGTCCAATTTGTAGCCCGTGGCCACGGAAGACCGTACCCACTTGTCGGGAATACTGGCTTCCCAAACCTCTGAAAAGAGACGCAGCCTTCCCCCCACCTTCGTGGGTGGGGGCGCCCGTTCATAAGGTCGGCTTGGGGGCTGGTTATGCTGGTTTGCGAAACCACTGCTTCTTGCCTCTGGCCGCCTGGCCCTGCGATCTGCTATTGAAGTTAAAGTTTGATTTTGCAGGAGGCCGTCGATACTGCTTGGCATTAGAGGGCCCCTGCCCAGGGGAGTGCTGTCGTTTAAACGCAGGCCCCTGAAACTTCTTCTTAGTTGGCAAAAGAGTACTTTTGCCGCTTGAAATGGTCTGAATGTATTTATCCAGGTCTTCTCCGAAGAGTCGTCCTCCATGGAAGGGGAACCCTACCAGGAGCTTCTTGCATGGAGGCTCGGCCTCCCAGCTCTTTAACCATAAGAGTCTTCTCATATGGATAAGGGATAACGATAAACGTGACGCTTGCTGGATAGAATCCTTAATCGCATCTACCGTAAAGCGTATGGCCCTAGGGACATCCGAAAATTCTTCTGCCTGCTGGGCAGGAATAAGTTTAAGCATCTGCTAAGTTTGATCCGATAATGCTTGTGCAACCCCAATCGCAGCCACAGCTGGCTGCACTACTGCCCCTGCAGTAGTGAAGGAGTTTTTAAGTAGTGCTTCCAAGCGTTTATCAACCGGATCCTTGAACACCTGTATGTTTTCTACAGGGCATGTTAAAGACTTGTTAACACATGAGATGGCTGCGTCCACCGAAGGGGTTGCCCATCTCTTGGAAAATTTATCTTCCATAGGATACAAGGCAGAGAATTTTTTAGGTGGTAGAAAGATTCTATCTGGCTTGATCCAATCTTGGAACAAAACTTCCTCTAGCAGAGGATGGATCGGAAAAACTGCGTTGCTTTGAGGCGCCCTTAGTGAGCCCAAAGCTGAAACAGTCGATACTTGGAGATCTGGTACTGGCAAGTTGAAAGCACTATGGACCAAGTCTGTTAAGGCTTGAACCCACAAGCTCTCCCTTTGGGAGACTGCCCCAGACTCCCCTGTATCCGGATCCTCGATCCCCGAACCTGCTTGGTCTTTGTCCAAGAGGTCTTCCAATTCTCCTGCGGAAAGGACCTCCTCCTCAGAGGGTCCATGCTCGGGTGACGGAGATTTATTCCGTTTTCTGCCCCGCAGAGCCATGGTTATCATCTTTTCCATTCTTTTTTCCATCTCCTTTAAAGAGGTGGACAATACCTCGTCCGTGACCACCCTAGGGTTGGACTGACCCGTGACAGTCCCAGCCCCAGATCCCGATGGTCCCACCAAGGCTCCCTCTGGGGAAAGCAGCGGCATAACTTTGTCCGAGACCTCAGACTCTCTGGGGGAATCCCCACCTTTTGTACCCTCTGACCCGGATGCCGTGGTACAATACCGAGGTACGCCCGCTAACTTATCGGTGTTTGGAACTATAAACAATTATTGTCCAAAAACCCGTTTGGGGGGAAAAACTGCCTTCTCTCCCTTTGATGGATTTTTTTTTTTTTTTTTTTTTTTTTTCAAACCCAAGAAAGAAAAAACATTCTGTCCCCCTTAGTAGTATTGCCAAAAAAAAAAAACTGCTGAGATAGAAAAGAACAGCCTATTTCTAGGCTTCAAGACAGTCTTATGAAGACTGTAATATCTTTTCTGGCCACTGTGTGTCCTCGGCGCCCCGTGCTGCCGCTCTGGTCTCTTCCTCCTCAGTTCCAGCATTAACTGAGCTGATGGAACGAGAAAGGAAGGGCCGCCCCTTCCTTAAACCAACTGACCCGCCCAGGCTAGGAGGAAGAACCCATGCAGCATCGCCTGGAGGCTTGCAGGTAAGCACAGCTCTCTTAACACACACACACACACAGCCACTCAAATGCTTTTCAATACTACCAGGGAGGTCACCTCTTATGGGGAAACAACACATAGAGCCATCCTATCATTAAGATATGTGACCTACTTTTGCCAGATGCAGCGCATAACTTTAGGCATGTCCCCTGTGACCCCCCAGAAAAACCTGCTAAGAACCAAGTTCCGCAAGTTTCCCCTCACTTACCTGCTCCATGCCGCAGGACTTTGCTAAGCAAGAGGCCCAATCTTCCCCCATCTCCGTGGGGCTGTCTAGACCTTCAGGCCCTGGGTTCCTATGAAGGATCCACTGTCCTGGGCCCATATAGCACTCTGGCAACAGAAACATTAGGCCCCCAAAGGTTTCTAAGTTCTGGGCCCAGGGTCCAGCTCTCTAAAAAGAAAAGCATTATGGGCTATACCCCAAGGGTTTGGGGTCCGGTTACTGACCACTTTAGCGCTGAGGCCTTTGGACAGAACCGGTTAGCTCACCTAATCCCAAGGATGCGGAGGCAAGCTAAACCATGACCAACACCTAAGACACTGGCGTAAAAACTGAGGTACTCCTCCTATGGGAGGGGGTTATATAGGGAGAGGCATTTCCTGTTTGAGATTGCCAGTGTCATCACCTGAAGGTACTCCATATAACCCATATAGTAATGAATATGCCGCTCTGTGTCCCGTGATGTACGATAAAGAAAAAATAACAACAGGAACAAGCGTACAAATTAGAAGACCAAGAGAATAGAGACAGAAGGAAAAATATCAGAATACGCGGAGTACCAGATTCTTCTCAGTCAGTAAACCTGCCAGAAATAATAAGGAAAATCTGTAATCCATTATTGGATAGAGAAATAACCTCTCCACTAAAAATGGAACGGGCGCATAGGATAAGAAGGCCAAGAGAAATAGCACAGGAAAGCCCTAGAGATATCATCATTAGATTTTAAAGCTGGGAAGAGAAAAAACAACTCTGGAGAAACCTGAGAGGAAAGTCTCCAATAAAATTTGAAGAGCATAACATTCAAATATCTCAGGATCTATCACAAGAGACGCTCAAAAGAAGAAGAAATTTAAGACCATTACTAAGGGTACTGCAAGAGTTAGGATTACAGTACAACTGGGGATTCCCAGCATGCCTGATTGGCAGGAAAAACGGGGTCTCTGCAAGACTAAGATTCATTGAAGAAACACTGGAATTTTGCCAAAAATTAGACATTACAATACCCACTAGTTATGTGAGAAGAGGGGGTGTTGGTTATCTGTCTGAATGAGGTAGGAAGGAGAGAAAGAAAAAAAAGAAAAAAAAAACATGTCTAATGTAAATTTTATTACATACAATGTAAGAGGTCTTTGTTCCCCAGAAAAAAGACACATGGTCCTAAAAGAAATTGAAAGATATTCTGCAGAAATAGTCTTTTTACAATTAACACATAACAGTAGATTGCAGTGTCAGACTCTATTCTCGGGAAGTCCCAACCTGGTACTATGGAGACTCCCCAGAGAAACGATCTGGGGGGGTCGCCATAGGGAAAAATATTAGCTTCAAGGTGGAAGAAAGAAGAGTTGACCCAGAGGGTCGTTACCTGTTTCTAAGAGGGGCCCTACAAGGGAAAAAATACACGCTAGTAAACATATACTGCCCCAATAAACACCCCCAAAAATATCTTGGGGGGATTCTAAACGCACTAATGGATTTTAAACAAGGTTATGTAATTCTAGCAGGTGACTTTAATATTACATTGGAACATCAACTTGATAGTACGTCTGGCGCACAGATGCGAGATTCTAAGCAACTGCGATTATTGAAAAAAAAAATGTTCAACCATCAATTAATAGACCCGTGGAGAATTGCATATCCCAATAAAAGGGACTATACACATCATTCATCTGTGCACGACACATACTCAAGATTAGATTATCTAATGGTAGATCACAGTGTATTGGAATATGTAAATAAAACCTCAATAGGTATAATCTCAATCTGACCACGCCCCTGTAATAGTTAGAATACGTTTCAATGATATAGAACAAAGAAAAGGGATGTGGAATTTAAACGAAGATCTGATAGACGATATAGAAGTAAGTGACATAGTAAAAAAAGAGATTGAGCAATATTTTTTGACAAATAATACACCGGACGTTAGTTCTGCAACAATATGGGAAGCCCATAAGGCATGCATTAGGGGTAAGTTAATCTCTATAGGGGCAGGGGAAAAAAAGGCAAGAGAAGCAAACAGAAAAAATATAATAAGGGAGTAACAAGACCTTGAACAAAAACATAAAAACCAAGGAGAAAGTGAAACATATCAGAAAATAGTTAAAAAGGGCCCAACTTAGAGACTTGATGGAACTCGAAACCAGAAACATATTCAAGAACGTAGCAAAAGAAAGATACAAATGGGGAAATAAACCGGGGAAATATCTTGCTAGATTATCTAAGGAAAAAAAAAAAACTATGCTGAAAAAATTAAAAACCAAGTAGGGCAGATAAAATACAAGACCTCTGAAATTGCAGAGGCCTTTCAGACCTTTTATAGCGCATTGTATTCCATCAGAAAGGGAGAAACTCAGGAGCAGAAAGAAACTAGGAAAAAAAAATTAAGGAATACTTAGAGGAAGCTAATTTACTAAAGCTGTCGGAAGACAATGCCGAACTCCTAGATGACCCAATAACGCAGGAGGAAATCCATAAAGCCATCCAAGAAACATCTGGAGGTAAGAGTCCAGGCCCGGACGGGTTACCGATTAAGTACTATAAAAAATGTAAAGAACTCTTGGTCCCAGAGCTATGCAACTATTTAAATAGATTGGAAGAAAAGGAAGAAATAAGGAAAGAATCTCTCCTCGCCAATATTTCAATTATTCCTAAAATGGGAAAAGATGGTACTCTTTGTTCCAATTATCGTCCAATAGCATTATTAAATGCTGACATTAAGGTTTATGCAAAAATATTGGCAACGAGGATAAAGGCATTAATGCCGGACTTAATAAACACAGATCAGACGGGATTCGAAATAGGGAAAAAAGGGAGGGATAATAGTCTAAGACAGGGCTTGACAAATTTGCTTAGAATCTAGGAGCCAACTGAAAAGGTTAGGAGCCAGTTTTTTAAATCAGCTGCCCAGCACTGCATATCTGGGCTGTTGGGAAATATGAACCCACCCCACCCTGTGCCGGCCACCCAAGCCCCCCCCTTCACTAGCCATTCTACATTATTTCTCTTATAGGCAGTACCAGTGGGGAATCTGCTAGAGATTTCACCCAGGGCAAAGAATTTGTTAGGCACCCCCCCCCCGTTATGGGACAAGTATAGGCAAAAAAGTGAGAAACTCCCCAGACCATAGCTTCTGAGTCAGCTGTCTGTCCCCTCCCCCATGCTCCTCTGTCCCCCGTGCTCCCCCTGTACTCCTGTCCCCCGTGCTCCTCTGGTCACCCCCCATGCTGCTCTGGCCCCTCATATGCTCGGCCATCCAGGCTTCTCTGGTCTCCCACATGCTCATTCCCCCTCCATGCTGCTCTGGTCATCCATATGCTCACCCCCCCATGCTGCTCTCGTCCTCCATATGCTCACACCCCCCCCATGCTGCTCTCGTCCTCCATGCTGCTCTCGTCCTCTATATGCTCACTCCCTCCATGCTGCTCTCGTCCTCCGTATGCTCACTCCCTCCATGCTGCTCTCATCCTCCATATGCTCACCCCCCCATGCTGCTCTCGTCCTCCATATGCTCACCTCCTCCATGCTGCTCTCATCCTCCATATGCTTCCCCCCATGCTGCTCTCGTCCTCTATATGCGCCCCCCCCCCATGCTGCTCTGGTCCCCTCTACCCGCTCACCTCTCCCTGGCTTTACTTAGTTAAGCAGCGCGACTGAATGACATGCTCCTCGGGAGTCGGCAAAGAAAAGCTCATACGATCAGGAAAGAGGGCTCAGGGCAGCCGCACACAGCTGTGATTTAAGCTTCCTTGTCACCCGTTCTACTGCAATTTCCTTCCCCCGCTCTCCATCTAGACTCTCTGCGGCAGCAGACAGGATGGAGAGCGGGGGAAGGAAATAGCAGTAGAACGGGTGACGAGGAAGCTTATATCATAGCTGTGTGCGACTGCCCTGAGCCCTCCTTCCGGATCGTATGAGCTTCTTAGTGCCGACTCCGGAGGAGCATGTCATTCAGTCGCGCTGCTTCACTATGCCCGGGAGAGGTGAGTGCTGGGGGGGGGGGGACAGAGGAGCGGAGGTGACCAGAGCAGCATGGGGGGGGTCGCGCTGCTTAACTAAGACAGGGAGATGTGAGCGCTGGGGGGGACAGAGGAGCGGAGGGGACCAAAGCAGCATGGGGGGGGTCGTGCTGCTTAACTAAGCCAGGGAGAGGTGAGCGCTGGGGGAACAGAGGAGCGGAGGGGACCAGTACATGCCTGCCCAGCTGTCAAACTGTGAAGATGATGTCGGAAGTTGGCATGCAGCCAGAGCAAGCTGATCATCACAGAACCATCTACCAGAGGGCGCTGATTCGTAAAAATTGATTGTCTCAATTTTGGCTAGCACAGGCTGAAGTCCGAATACCTACAGTGGGGCCAGCTGCTGCGGTGTAGCCCAGGCGCCAGAACTCAATTTCCAGTCGCCATGTCGACCTGGCGCCTAGGTTTTGTCGAGCCCTGGTCTAAGAACTCTACTGCTCTTACAGGAGGATGAAATGAAGAAACCCCCAGACGCACTCATGTCAATAGATGCTGAAAAAGCTTTTGACAGAGTCGACTGGGGGTTTATGATGGAAACTTTGCGAACTATAGGATTGGGACCTAGATACATGAAATGGGTGGAAAACCTATATAATTACCCGACGGCAAGGGTGAAGGTTAATGGGAGTGTGTCGTCTGAATTTGAAATGATGAACGGAACCAGACAGGGCTGCCAGCTCTCGCCCCTTCTGTATGTAATATCGTTGGAACTGGCCAGGATACGGAGCAATCCGGGTATAAGGGGGGTGAGAGTGGGAGAGGAGGAGCACAAGGTTGCGGCGTACGCAGACGACATACTCCTATATGTGACCAAGCCTGGACTCTCTCTTCCCAATGTAATGACAAATAAAAAAATATGGGGAACTTTCTAATTTTAAAATTAATCCTATAAAAACAGTAATCCTGAACCTGGGAATAGATGCAAAAGAAGAAAAAGACTTACAGAAAGAATTTCCATTTATCTGGGGAAAAAAAAACATTAACATACTTAGGAATAAAGATTACACCTAGAGTAGAAAAACTATATGTGGCCAATTATATCCCATTAGTCAATGAAATAAAACAAGATTTGAAAAATCTAGCAAAGAGACCGATCTCCTGGGTAGGTAGGATCAACGCATTTAAAATGATGATTTTACCAAAAATAATATACAAGTTCCCAATGCTCCCTATAAGAATTCCACAAAGCTTTTTCAAGATAATAAAAACTATAATCTTGAATTATATTTGGCAGGGCAAAAAGGCCAGAGTAAACTATACTATTTTAAGCCGTAAAAAAAACACAAAAAGTTCGACACAATTAAATAAGAATGTCTGGATTCCACCTGAATTTAGAAAAATGGGCACGGATACACACAGCATAACGAAGAATGTATTTAAAATATAGGACACACTATATAGGCGGGAAAAGTGGGAATATAACTCCCCATTAATCCCATTAGCAGGCACAATTTTTTTTTTTCCACCAGACAACAAGACACGAATGGGAAAGTATTTGGGTACTAAAAGATTAGGGGAAGTGGTTACACAAGGGAAAACAAGGTCAAGAAACGATCTTCAAACACAGGAAGGGGTTCAACAATTTAGTGATTGTGAATACTTTCAATTACAACATTTTGTGAGCACTTTACCACAGCCGATAAGAGATGACAAAACTTTAAACTCAATAGAAAAATTATGCTCCATCGGAAAACCATTAAAACACGGAATTGCGGTACTATATGGGATATTAACAGACTTAGAGACGCAGGGAACACTGACATGCGTAGAAAAGTGGGGACAAGACATTGGGGAAAACCTAGAGGACTCACAAATGATAGGTGCAGTGTTCAACTATGCTACCGACATCACCACAATTGAGACAAATTATAAATGTATGGTTCGCTGGCATCTGACCCCAGAGAGAATGAATAAAATTCACCCAAATAAGTCTGCGCTGTGTTGGAGGGAATGTAATCAAGTAGGAACCACAATGCATGTATGGTGGGACTGCCCGAGAGTACAAGAGTACTGGAAAGAAGTCCTAGAATATATAGAAGAAATTACAGGTGAAAAGATCCTACGAAATCCCTTGACCTGTTTGTTCCATGGAACGGAGAGGTCAAAAAAACTGTATGGTTGACTTCCTATCGGCCATTAAGAAACTTAAAAATGGTAAGAGCCCTGGCCCAGATGGCTTTACTCCCCGCTTCTACAAGACGTTCGGAACACAACTAGCCCCACTTCTAGCGAAGGCCTTCAAAGGCCTGCTCCCCATCCCCCTCACTCCTGTTAGCCCAGATAGTGGTCATCCCCAAGCCCGGTAAGGATCACTCCCAGTGCTCCAACTTTATGCTGATATCTCTTGAATATCGACCTGAAACTGTTTGCAAAAATCCTCTCGGACCGCCTTGCGCCGCTTCTACCGAATGTCATACACGGGGACCAGGTGGGGTTTGTCCCGGGTCTCCTCCTAATAGCTTACGCCCATAGACATTGCATACCGACCTGCCTTCTCTCCTGTAATGCAGAGAAGGCCTTCGACCGGGTCAGCTGGCCATTCTTGCACGCAACCCTTGCCCAAATAAGGCTAGGGCCTAAGATGCTCTCCGGCATCATGTCCTTATATACCGCTCCCTCTGCCACCGTATTGGTGAATGGTGTTCAGTCCGGCACAGTGTCGATTAAAAACGGCACCAGACAGGGCTGTCCCCTATCCCCTCTCCTTTTCGCACTTGTCATAGAACACCTAGCCCAGGCACTTAGAGCAAACCCTAGTATACAAGGTATACAAACACCTTCTTCCCACTGCAAACTTTCCTTGTATGCAGATGACCTGCTTCTTTATGTCACCCAACCTCACATCAGCATCCCATCCATTCTGCTGGAGCTTACCAGGTTCGGCAGACTCAGTAATTATAAACTAAACCTATCTAAAACGGAAGCCCTGAACGTGTCCTTACCTCAGCCGACCATCACCATCCTCAAATCTAACTTTTCTTTCCAATGGCGGGAGAAATCTATCTCCTACCTGGGAACCGCCATCCCTGCACACCTGTCAGAGGTTTACACCTTGAACTATGGCCCGTTGCTAACTAGACTCAGACGCCTTACGAAGGACCGTTTGGATGTATGAACGTATTGAAAATGGATGTTTTACCCAAAGCATTGTATCTATTCCAGGCGCTCCCGATAGCTCTTCCGTCTGCTTTTTTTCGTTCACTACGCTCTATGGCTATTAGGTTTGTCTGGCGGGGGAACCGCCCAAGACTAAAACACAAACTCCTATGCTCACCCATTACCAACGGGGGAACGGGCCTTCCTGATTTTGAGCTCTATCACACCTCGGTGGTGCTTTCCCGGATCCTGGAGTGGTTCCCTTGCCCACTACGCAAAGTCTCAACCTCGGTAGAGCAGGATTTGTCCCCTGTGGACATTTGTGCTCTCCTATGGGGATATGCTAGGACGTACCGGTCCCTTCCGGGGATATCCCCTCTTACTAAAGATGCCCTGACCATTTGGTACCGAAAGAGGGAGGTATGCGCTCTCTCCACTGACCCGGGCCCTCTAACCCCCCTGTTCGATAACCCTGCCCTCCCGGAGAGTAGATCGACCCAAACCATAGACGACTATGACAGAGCTTCCTGGCCTACCGCTTCGTAAACACTTCATCCGGATCCTTCACCGCACCTGCATCCACTACTCCCTCTCGAGTAACTTGGCTCACCCGATTACACTTGACAGCCTACTTTGCGACACTGGCCAGATCCATAGACCCCTGACGGGCTTCGAGCAGCTTTGCTCGCTTCCGGTCACCCCGCGACACACTCTTTCCCAGATTTACAAGCTGATTTTGGAACACACCCACAACTCGGCGGATTGGCACAAAGCCTTTTTCTACACTCACAAATCCGCCATCTCGAGCTATGTTCAAGAAAAGAATTATAAAGTATTGTCTAGGTGGTATCGAGTTCCAGTCACCCTCAGGGTCATGTTCCCATCCGCTCCTGACTCTTGCTGGAGATGCGACCTCGCTACGGGTACGTACTGTCATATTTGGTGGGAGTGTGATTTAATTCGCCCATTCTGGAACTCAATCTTTCAGATGTATTCAGACCTCCATGACAAACCACTTGCTCCTTCCCCCTTCATAGCCCTCCTATCCATCCTCCCAGGCTCCCTTAAGTTCCAAAAGCACACCCTTTTAAAATTTTGTTTGAGCGCTGACAGACAATTGATCTCCAGACATTGGAAATCCCCTACCCCCCCCCCCCGACCCCAGTCGAATGGGTGAGTGAGATGAACAGTATTATGCTTATGGAGGAGCTGCAGGCCAAGTCCCTCGACACCTATGCTAAATTCTCCTTCACTTGGGGTATCTGGAGGCATTACTCTACCTCAGACAAGCTTAAATCCAGGCTGAGCCCGGCCAGACCCCTGTACACCTGTCGTGTCCCGGCTTACCCCATGTCCTAGATTGTAGAGGACCGTCACGGAGTGGAGCACGCTGCCCCCCCCCCATCGCTCTTTCTTTGCCCCTCTTTCTACATAACTTCTCTTTCTATTTCTATTTCTATCCCTATTTCCCCTTTGTCTCCTGGCCCTCCCCCAGGGCCATTCAAGCTGACCATACCGTTGTTTCATTAGTTTCCCAATAGATTGGTACACTAACCGAACCCTCTGGTTACGGTACATTCCCCATGCTGTCTAATTGCTCCCTACATCCCAGCCCTGACATTATTTATGTCAGTTATCACTACCCTGGTTCCTGGACGCGGCAGGCTCCCAAAGGGGCATCCGAGCCACGGGTAGTCCCTGCCCGACGCTGGGCTGTGTTGTATATCTCTGTCTGTTTCACCAAAGTGCCTACATAACATTTGTTTGTACCTTTTTGTCTACTTGGTATGGCAATGTAACTGTTTACCGTTTTTTTTTTGTTTCTACTTTTATTGATCGGGTCACCTTTTGTTGGTGCTTGATCTGATTTCTTCTGTTATGTCTGTTATACCTGTCTAAAAATTTACAATAAATACTTATTGAACCTAAAAAAAAACAGTATGGAACGACTTTGGTTCCTGTGTTGCTGAATGCAGCAAAGGGCTTAATCCCAAAAAACTGGCTACACCCACAGAGGCCATCCATAAAAGAATGGATACACCGAGTTGATTATATATCAGAAATGAAATATCTGGGACGAGGAGAAATGGGAGGTGAGACTAGAAGCAGAACAGTCTGGGAGAAATGGAAAGCTTTCAAAACGTCCGAAAAATTCTAACAGGCAATGATAGAAATAGACAGGTGAGACCTAGGTATAAACAGAGAAATTAAACCTAAACAGCGACCGACACAACCAAAGGGAGGTGGGGGGGTGGTTAGGACTTGGGGGGAACAAAAGACAAAAGAAGAGTAGTAACTCAGGGGTGAGATTCTCTCTATGTAACGAGGGTCATAACTAATAATGTTCATTCAAAAGTGATCGTTCTCAGTATATAGCTGAAAGAAAAGAAACATACAAAAAAAACAATAATATAAAATAAGAAAAAAGAGGCAAATAAATTGATAAACCACATGTGATGCGAGACCACAGAGGAGACGTGAAGGGCAGAGTTACCGTGAGCATGACTCGCTGTCCTGCTTCCTGGTTGAGTCTGATGGGTAAAAAAAAAAAAAAAAGATGCCACGGGAGGTAAGAGCACTCTGCTCCCACAATCCAAAAAGGGTAAGGAGCCACTCCGTAGGCAAGGGCCCCCCTCCTCTGCTCATAAGTTTTTTTTTGTCTGCCCGGAGCTGCAGGTAAGCGCTCCCAGGCCCATAAGGCGCCTGCTGAGGGACAAAAGCGTCCCTGGTTTCGCAATATCACAGAGCCTGCGAACAAATCTGCGACCGCATGAAGGTCTGCCCCCACCTGACACTTGGGTGGGGGGGGGTCATCTTCGCAAATTCGCAGCTCGGTGGACTTCACTGCTCTCCGACCGGTGGGTTTGCGAAGTAGTTTCCTCAGGGTACAAGATAGAGTTTCTCTCTTGCCCACCGAACCTTTTACCTCCAACCTTCAGCTCCCTCCGACTCGTCGGGATGCCCTGTTTGGGGCAGTACAGGACCTGCTGGTGTGCAGGGTGATCATACCCGTACCATTGCAGGAAAGGTTTCAGGGCTTTAATTCAAATCTGTTTGTAGTCCCAAAGAGGGACGAGGTCCGACCAATCCTGGCTCTCAAGTCCCTCAACTGCTTTGTAAAGTTTCAAAGGTTCAGGATGGAATCAGTGAGCTCTGTAGTCGCAGCACTCCATCCGGGGGATTTTCTGGCGTCCTTGGACATCAAGGACGCATACTTGCATGTCCCCATATTCGTCGGACATCAGCGGTTTCTGCGCTTTGCGGTCGGGGACGACCACTACCAATTTGTGGTTCTCCCTTTTGGCCTGGCCTCGGCACCAAGGGTTTTCACCAAGGGTCTCGCCCCGATTCTGGCTCTGCTGAGACAGTGAGGAATCGTTATAGTGGGGTACCTGGATGACCTGCTGTGGGCTGCTCCAGACTCAGAATTAGAGGAGGATGTGGCGGATTGCCGGTCAGACCCTTCAAGAATTTGGTTGGGTTCTGAACCATCAGAATTCGGTGTAGGTGCCGACTCAGCACCTGGAATACCTGGGCTTGATTCTAGACTCCTTGGAGGTGAGAGTTTTTACTCCCTTTGGAAAGGTTGCAGACTCTTCAGGCGGCAGTGAAGCTGCTGGCATCCCGCAGATGGTCGTTGCTGCGCTTTTGCATGCGAGTCCAGGGGCTCATGGTAGCCTCTTTTGAGGCAGTATGTCCAATTCCACACTCGAGTCTTGCAGAAGGAGATCCTGTCCAAATGGGACAAATCTCCGTTGTCCCTGGATTATCAGATCCGGGTGAGCCAACTGGTCAGGGCTTCCCTGGTCTGGTGGCTGAGATCTCCGGCCCTTCAGTCCGGGAAGTCGTTCCTTCCCCTTCACTGGACAGTGATCACGACAGACGCCAGTCTGGCCGGTTGGAGGGGGAGTTTGGGGTGTTCAGTCGACACAAGGTCGCTGGACGCAGGACGAATCCTGACTGCTGATCAAAGCGCTGGAACTTCGCGTGATCAGGCAGTGCCTCTCCACATGGTCACAGAGGCTACAGGGGCGTCTGGTCAGGATCCAGTTGGACAACGCCACAGCAGTGGCGTATGTCAACCATCAAGGAAGAACAAAAAGCTCGGCTGCAGCAATAGAGGTCGCTCACATCCTGCGGTGGGCATAACAGAGCTTTCTCGATCTCTGAAGTGCAATATAGGGCAAGGATGCAAACCAGGAGGAAGGGGCTTAGATGGGATCCTATGAGCCCTTTCTATGGCAAACCGGCAGGAGAACGTGGTGTCCGCCATGTTATCCTTAAGACAGAGTTCCAGGAAATCTTCAGGCTGCTTCCCTTCTGCCTTTTCAGGGAATCCAACAAAACAAACGTTATTCCTCTTTGTCGGTCTTCCATTTTCCCCAACTTATCAGTATGAGCATTCACTTCTCTGTGTACATTGTGCACTTTGCTTTCTAAGGGGCAAACTACATCTTCCAGATCACTGATCCTTTTCTCAGCTTCTGAGGCCCGTTCTCTAATAGTCTGTACATCCTGTTTTAGGAAGGACATTTCTGCACTCATCCCATCAATATGTGCAGTTAAGGTGGTTTGGCATGTGTATATGTGGCTTCCATAATTTGTTTCAGGGAGGGTTCCCCCTCCCCCTCTGCCGGCACCATTTCCCCCACATCCTAGCTGGACAGTCTATCTAGTGAGAAGCCTCTTCTCATACCCTTAGCTCTAGGGGCAGCGCCTTACCTTGCCAGGGTGAGTGAACATCACCGCTCTACTGTGTGTTACTGGGGCCTTGCTCCACGGCCTCTTGGTCGCTGCAATCTTGGGATCCCCAGGCATAGTGAGAGACGGTCCGCGGCAGATTCCATGGGTGCCGGCCCGTATTTCACCATATACCTATGCTCTGCCAAGTCCAGGTAGTGTAAGGGTGCCGCTGCTGCAAAGGATCCGTGTCTCTGACACTCAGGATAGTCACAGCTTGAATTGTCCAGGCTGGAGCTCCTGCACACCGCTGTTCACATATCAGCCGCTAGCTCCACCCCCCATATTTTGAACAGTTAAACATTTTTTTTTTTACACTATGATTAAAAATGTTATGTTTTTAATCACTGCTATTGCTATCACAAGAAATGTAAAAATCCCCCAAAAAAAAAATCATAAATCTATCCCCTATTTTGTAGGCGCTATAACTTTTGCGCAAACCAATCAATATACGCTTATTGCGATTTTTTTAACAAATATATGTAGAAAAATACGTATCGGCCTAAACCGAGGGAAATTTTTTTTTTTAAAAAAAAAATTGGATATTATAAACAAAAAAGTAAAAAAAGTGTTTTTTTTTTAATTTTCTGTCTTTTTATGTTTATAGCGCAAAAAATAAAAATCGCAGAGATGATCAAATACCACCAAAAGAAAGCTCTCTGTGAGAAAAAAATTATAAAAATATAATTTGGGTACAGTGTTGTATGACCGTGCAATTGTCATTCAAAATGCGCCAGCGCTGAAAATTGGTCTGGGCACGAAGGGGGTTTAAGTTGCCCAGTAATGAAGTGGTTAAAGAATTCAAAACATCAAGATCAGCGTTTTTTTAATGCTTTATTTTTTTAAACTGGCGCCTTTAAGAGGCCAGTAATCCGGGAAGTGATATTATGACATTGCTTCTGGATTACTAGATCCGAGACCTGAACGAAGCAACGGCTTTGTTTGGGTCTTCAGCCAGCTGGCGAACGTGCTGGTTGGTTGCTTAAAGCGGGGGTTCACCCTTAGAGGGCACTTTTCCCCCTTAGATTCCTGCTCGTTTTTACTAGGGGAATCGGCTATTTATTTTAAAATATGTGCAGTACTTACCCGTTTACGAGATGCATCCTCTCCGTCGCTTCCGGGTATGGGCTGCGGGAATGGGCGTTCCTTCTTGATTGACAGTCTTCCGAGAGGCTTCCGACGGTCGCATCCATCGCGTCACGATTTTCCGAAAGAAGCCGAACGTCGGTGCGCAGGCGCAGTATAGAGCCGCACCGACGTTCGGCTTCTTTCGGCTACGAGTGACGCGATGGATGCGACCGTCGGAAGCCTCTCGGAAGGCTGTCAATCAAGAAGGAACGCCCGCTCCCGAAGACCCATACCCGGAAGCGACGGAAGAAGATGCAGCTCGAAAACGGGTAAGTACTGCTCATATTTTAATACAAATAGCCGATTCCCCTAGACCGAACGAGCAGGAAGCTAAGGGGAGAAAAAATGTTTTTCATAAATGGGTGAACTCCCGCTTTAAGCTTCCCGATGGGACAGGGGGAATCCGTCCGAGCGGCGGGAGGTGGGGGATGTCCCCTTCCGTTGCTTGTAATAACAGCCGAACTGAGGCGAATTGGTTGTTAATACAATAAAGCCGACCGTCCGCTCTAAACAAGAGGAACCCCTTGAAGCAAAAATCGCTAAGATCGGTCTAGTTTGAGACCGATAGCAAATTTTTCAGAAAATGCTGATATCGGCCACTGCTAATCGGTCGATTCCTACTTAACCTTTTAAAGAGCGAGGGCCACCTAAAGCACAACTTCACCCAAAGGGGGAAGTTCCACTTTTCCTCCTCCGTCCCTTATATTTGGGATGTCTTTTTTTGGGTGGGGAGCAGGTACCTGATTTTCTACACGGCTCGGGTGACATTACCATTCCAGGGTTCCGCTCAGATGTGTTTGTCAGTTGAGGTTTGATGGTGGCAAATTTCTGGCAGGACTGTTTTTATTTTTTTTTAAAAGGACTGCCCTCTGGTGAATAATTGTGGAATCGTTGCCGACAACACAGAGGGGGTAGAATTATGAAAGCTGTGTTTGATACGTTAATACATGGCTAAACTTCTGTTGAGTGCGTATCTGATGGTCAATTTGTGGCACTTTTGAGTGGCTTTACACAGTGGATGGTTATCACTTCCACTAAAATAAAATATTAGTGATATATTTTAGGGATTGACCGATTATTGAAACAGACGATTATTGCGGGCCAATCGAAAAATCCGTCACAAACTAGACCGATATTACCGAAATTGGTCTCCACAGGCCGCAGCCATCTTTTTGGGGCCCAGAAACGCGCAGACCTAGTGTGCAGGGGAGAGCGGCACATGCACACAACGTTATTACGCATCGCCACATGGATGGACATGCCAGCCGGCCAGCCACCCACTCACCGTAAGGTGCCAAGCCACTGAGGCCAGCCAGCAGCCACCCACAGCATGGTGCCAGGCCACTCATCCACAGAAAGGTGCCAGACCACTAAAGCCAGCCAGCAGCCACCCACCCATGTTTCGTTTATACCAGATTTGTACATAAAATTTATTTTTTTACAGTTTAAAACGTACAAAATATCGGCACATAATATCACCTATTGGCAGGAGAGGTGGCCGAAATATTAGTATCGTATCGGCACTGAAAAATCGATCAGCCGATCCCTAATATATTCGGACCGATGCTGCATCCACCTAGGTAAGTATGATAATCAAATAAAAAAAAAACACACAACATACTTCTCTTTTAATCTTTTGTTTTGGAGCACAGCACTTTCACTTTATTACTATTTTGAGGTTTGTATGTACACCTTGTTGTCAGCTGCCTGTACCTCCAAGTGCTCGCTTATCTTACTGCTGATAAGTGCTAATATGCCCATTGCAAAAGTGCAGTGTATGTGATGTTTAATACACTGACCTTTTCATCCTCCAGCTTCTGCTGGCATTGCTCTCCATGCTGCTAGAAGGGTGTAAAGCAAAGTGCACTTGATATCACTACATCTGGGACAGAAGCTGGCGCTAGAGGAAGCCACCTGCCTCCTCTGCTGCTCTATGCAGTGCCTTGAAAAAGTATTCATACCCCTTGACACCGCGATCCTGGGGAAAAGGCGCTCTGCGGACTAGGCCGAAGGTGCGGCCTCGCCTAAAACATCCTGGCATGAAGTTTTAAGCAAAAAATAGTAAGGATACTTTTTTTTTTTTTTTTTACAGCTACCTTATTGGTGTGACTGTGCTCATGTTGCTGACACCCGGATGTCAATTGTCATCTTTACTCTCAGCCTGTTCGAGTCTTCTCACAGCACCCTAGTTATTCAGTATTGACTCTACCTGTAATTTTAAAGGACCAAGGAACCCTCTTTTTACTTTCTATTCATGGCTGTTATGCATTAGCATGGATGTATTGACTTGCTTGCTGCCCAGCTGCAGCTAATCCGTTTATTTTGTTTCATATATAGATTTTGTTTCTATATACTATAACCTATTTGTGTATTTGGGTTAACCGGAATTGCACGGCCTATTGTGGCAAGCGGTGGCAACTTACGGACTCGGTAGACTCTCTATCAAACTACTGCTGTTTATTCATTTTAATGTGGATTGAACATGGCCCAGATTGGTGAGTTCAATATCAAATATCTGTTTTTCATACATTTGTTTGTATCTGTATCTAATATGGTTATCACAATTCTTCTATAATAATCTTGCAAATGTATTTTCTATGAAAGTAACTACATACTCTAATATGTATTGATCTATCGTTTCAATGCTCTATTCCTTATGGATTGTTTTTCTATTTTCAGCATGATCTGTATAGCTCCTGATGAAGCTCTTTCAGAGCGAAACATGTAGGGTGATTCTGGTTCAGGTTTTCTGGCTCTTTGTTGAGCCTTTCATGTCCTTTGCGATGACTATATGTATGTTCAATTTTTAAAGTTGGTATATGTTTAAACAATAAACTTGTTTTTTACCATACCCATTTGGATTTATTCATTTTGACACCTTTAAAATCCCAGGATTTGTTACCCTCCCCATCTCTTTTTGTGCAGTATATTTATGGGATGTGGTGTCATGATTTGACCCTCTGTGCCTCACAAAGATTGTTTATTGTGATGGCAGCATCATGTTGTGGGGGTGATTTTCTTCAGCAGGGACAGGGAAGCTGGATGGAGCCAAACACAGGGCAATCTTAGAAGAAAACCTGTTAAGAGTCTGCAAAAGACTAACCTTCCAGCAAGGCTATTTAAAAACACCTGAGCATATTCAGAAAATATGGGGATTTAGTTACACCATATGGCCATATAGTGCTAAGCCCACTACTATGTCAAAGTACCCCACTCAGCATAGGACCCACTGATATTGGGGTACTTTGACGTAGTAGTGGGCTTAGCACTATATGGTGTAACTGAATCCCCATATTTTCTGATTGTGCTCAGGCGTTTTTAAATAGCCTTGCGGGAGTTAAATGTCATTTGTGTATGTGTGTGCTGTAATCTTTTTTTCTGTCTATATGGTCTAATGGCTGCACCATCTTTAATGCATTTTTTAGGGTGTGTGCCCCCCCCCCCTCCCAAATCTCTGTTTGTCTTGTGTATGGATTCTGACCAAATCCCTTTGGGCTGGAGCACCCTACCCCCATCATTGCTTCTTATTAGTGTCCACCTGTGTTATAGGGGGAGTCCTTTAGATCTTCCATATAGAGGAGTGCATTTCTCCCATGGTTCAGAGAAGCAGGATCTTCCATTCTATGGATAACGTAGGGCCCACTGATATTGGGGTACTTTGACATAGTAGTGGGATTAGCACTATATGGCCATATGGTGTAACTAAATCCACATATTTTCTGAATATGCTCAGGTGTTTTTAAATAGTCTTGCAGGAGTTAAATGTCATTTTTGTATGTGTGCACTGTAAAAAAAAAAAATCTGGATTCAACCTCCCTCACGATCTTAATCTGGCATTTCCACGATTCAGTGCAGAGCCATTTTCTGCTCACAGCTGACAAAATATTAAAATAAAAAAGGCAGCCTGACAAGTTTATCACAAAATTGCTCAGTGCTGAGATAACAAGAAACAAAGTATCTTTTGGTTCTTTATGTGTAAGGGATGAACTTCTGTCTGCAAATTAAGTCAGTTTAACCACTTAAAAAAGGTTTTTTTAATAACAGCTTACCTGTAAAATCCTTTTATTGTAGTACATCACGGGACACAGAGCGGCATAGTAATAACTATGTGGGTTATAGAGCCTACCTTCAGGTGATGGACACTGGCACTCAAAGACAGGAAGTTCCCTCCCTATATAACCCCTCCCACACAGGGAGTACCTCAGTTTTGTAGCAAGCAATACAGGTCCCAATATTCCCCAAGAGGGGCAGGAGCTCTGTGTCCCGTGATGTACTACAAGAAAAGGATTTTACAGGTAAGCTGTAATTAAAAATCTTTAGATGCCGCCTGGCCCTTCCTAGGCCCTTCTGGCAGGACAAATAAGACCTCAGTCTTACGGATCTGGGCAGTGGCCCTTAGATAGACCTTGACCGCCCTTACCACATCCAAAGAATGTAATAACCTTTCCTTCCCCGAACTCGGATTTGGGAAAAGGAAGGAAGGATAAGATCCTGGTTTAAATGAAACCCTGTTACTACCTTCGGGAGGAAGGATGGATGAGGCCGTAACACGACTTTATCCTTGTGGATGACCAAATATGGTTCCTGACAAGAAAGAGCGGCCAACTCTGAAACTCTTCTGGCCGAAGCCATGGCTACCAGGAACACTAGCTTCCTGATTAGTAAAACTAAGGGAATTTCCCTCAATGGTTCAAAGGGCTGTTTCTGTAAGGCCGAGAGGACCAGGTTTAGGTCCCAAGGACACAAGGGGGTTCTAATTGTGGGATTAATCCGTAAGACCCACTGCAGAAAAGTCTTAACCAAAGAGTGGGTAGCTAAAGGTCTCTGAAATAGTACAGACAAAGCTGAAATTTGCCCCTTAATGGTGCCGACTGCTAAATTCATGTCTACACCTAGTTGAAGAAATTCCAAAATCCTTCCAACCAATAACTTACGAGGGTGCCACCTTTTAGCCTCACACCAGGCTACGTAAGCCCTCCAGACCCTGTAATAGATCAATCTTGACACAGGCTTTCTGGCATTAAATCAGAGTGGCGATTACCGGCTTAGAGAGCCCTATCCTTCCTAAGATGTAGGATTCAGTCGCCAAGCCATCAAACTTAGCGACTGTAAGGAAGGGTGGAATATCGGACCCTGAGACAGAAGGTCTGGCCGAAGTGGAAGGGACCACGGATCCCCTACTGCCATCCTTACGATTAGCGTGAACCACGCCCTTCTGGACCATGCCGGAGCTATCAGGATTACCGGCTTGCCTTCTATCCAAATTCTGTGAAGGAGCCGGGGTAAGAGACGCACAGGTGGGAAGGCATAGAACAAGAAGAACTGGGTCCATGGGCCTACCAGTGCATCCGTCTGACATGCCAATGGGTCCATTGTCCGGGACACAAATCTGTCTATCTTCGCATTGAACCTGGATGCCATAAGATCTACATCCAGCGACCCCCACCTGCTGCAAATCTCTCTGAATACCTGAGGATGGAGGCACCATTCCCCTGGAGAGATCTGTTGGCGGCTGAGGTAATCCGCCTGCCAATTCTCGACCCCAGGGATAAATATTGCCGAAATGCAGGGCACATGCGTTTCTGCCCATGTGAGGACTTGATCGACTTCCCTCTGGGCTGATCGACTTCCCTCTGTTCAGCTGGGCTGAACAAACTTGCCTGACTGGAGCTCCGGTTCCGAGATCTACCTCTCTTACGTACTCCTGACTCCAATTAGACAGGGGGAAATAGCTTCGGGAATACGAGTACAAGCAATGGAAACATGCCTGCATTTTTGCCCATAAGTGTGCGATTGGCACAAGATTGCAGGAAATGTCGTATAAGCTTTTAACACAATGGTATACCACTCCGGATAAAATAAAAAAATGGTACCCGTTGACATCGGATTCTTGCTGGAGATGCGAGCAAGACCCGGGTACCATTGTCCATATTTGGTGGGAGTGTCCTTGTCTGAGATCCTTCTGGGACAAGGTGTGCGAATTGATCAAAGTCATTACGGATACCACAATCTCTCTTACGCCTGCATGTTGCTTACTCCATATTGCGGACTGCTCCATGCAACATTATAAAAAATCATTGACTAGACATCTGCTGAACGCAGCGAAAATTTTGATTCCCAGGCACTGGAAAGCGAAGGATATTCCTTCCATTCCGGAATGGTTTAGCTCCATAGAGAATATCCATCAATTGGAGGAAACTGTAGCAATTGCCAGGGAATCGTCGGAAAAATTCAATCAGACGTGGTCACCCTGGGTGGCGTTCAAGTATTCTGATCAATACTTACAAACTCGATATGGGATGAGATTGCTGCTTTGGCTTTGACCATTTCCTTCTCACTCCTTTTTGGTATGTAGAGACCGTAGAAGGTCCGTTCACTACAGTGTCTGCGCCCCCCCCCCCCCCCTATTTTTTTTTCTCTCTTTTTCCCCATTTTTCTTTATAATTAGCTAGTGGTGGGTAAATCATATATAGTGATGTTTTCCTTTGCTTTCTTTTGATATAAGATATAATGATATAATGTATTGACATGTTTTAATTATGTGCTACTGTGTGGTACTTCGGTACCTTGGCTGTATTTTGTACTCTGATTTTTTTCCTTTCCTTAATAAAAAAAAAAAATTGTACCTTCCCTCTGGGCTGACCGGCTTCTTGTGCCCCCCTGATGGTTTATGTATGCCACGGCTGTGGCGTTGTCCGATTGAACTCTGACTGGACACCCTTGTAGCTCCACTGTCCAAGCTCTCAGAGCTGGCCGAATTGCCCGGATCTCCAGTTGATTGATGGGCAGACACCCCTCTGAAACTGACCACCTTCCCTGCTGGGATAGGTTTCCCATCACTGTTCCCCAGCCTGTCAGGCTGGCGTCCGTCTTTACTATTTTCCAAACGACCAGGCTGAAGACTCTTCCTTTCTGGAGATTTTGGGGGGCCATCCACCAACAAAGACTCTGCCGGACTTGAGGCGAGAGAGACATGGGGTAGTCCAACGCTTGAGGTTTCTTGTTCCAAGCCGTGAGGATGGCTGCCTGCAGTTTCCTTGTATGGAACTGTGCGTAGGGTACTGCCTCGAACGTGGCCACCATTTTCCCCAACAGCCGCATACAGAGGCGAATGGATGGTCTTCCTTTGCTTAGGACCAACCGAATCAACTCCTTTATAGCGTTTATCTTTGGTTGTGATCTTTTGGCTCTCGGTATCGAACAACATGCCGAGATACTCCAATTGCCTTATTGGCTGTAATAGTGGTTGTCCTCGTTTATGACCCAGCGGAGTGACTGGAGATACTAAACCTTAAACCGAGGGCTGAATGATCTGTTAACAAGAGATCATCCAAATACGCCAACACAGAGATGCCATGGGTTCTTAAGTTGGCCAATAGGGGTGCCAAGATCTTTGTAAACACTCTGGGAGCCGTGGCCAACCCAAAGGGGAGGGCCACGAACTGGAAATTACGGTGACCTGCCGCAAATCGTAGGTATTTGTGATGACCTGAAAAAATCGCAACGTGGAGGTATGCATCCCTTATGTCGATGGATGCTAGGAAGTCCTTGCCCTGTACTGTTGCAGCCACGGACCGGACAGAGTCCATCCGAAAGGTCCGGATGTTTAAATAACGATTTAGGCCCTTCAGGTCCAATATTGGCCTGATGTCGCCATTTGGCTTTGGGATGATGAAAAGATTTGAATAATATCCCTGGCCTTGGTCTTGTACTGGCACCTCCACGATCACCCCCTGCAGATTTAGGGCTGCCAGGAGAGAAAGCTTCTTTCCTAGGTCTTTTGGCATATTTGAGACAAGAAAACGAGGAGGGGGGAACCCTCGAAACTCCAGTTGGTAACCTGAAGAGATTGCAGAGAGAACCTATTTGTCGGGGACCTTCTCTTTCCAGACCTCTGAAAAAAACTGGAGCCTTCCCCCCACCCAAGAGAGTGGGGGCGCCCCTTCAAAGGGACGCCTTAGGGGCCGGCTTGCCTGGCTTACGGGTCCAGTCCTTTAAAGCCTGGCAGACCCCTATAGCCACAATAGCTTGCTGGATTACTGCCCCCGCCGTGGTAAAGGATGCCTTTAGCAAAGTTTCCAATAGCTTATCCGCTGAGTCCTTAAACATTTGGACATTATCCACAGGGCAGGTAAGGCTTTTATTAACACATGACACTGCCGCATCTACTGCGGGGACCGTCCACTTCTTTGTGAACCTCTCTTCCATCAGATAGAGAACCGAAAATCTCTTAGGAGGGACAAAGAGTCTATCCGTGCGAAACCCAATCCTGATACATCAGATTCTCTAACAGAGGATGAATCGGAAAAACCGCACCTGATTGTGGAGCTTTTAAGGATCCCAAGGAAGAGACTGCGCTCACTGCCGGTACAGGCCGGGGTAGCTTAAAAGCCGAATGCACCATATCCGTCAAAGACTGGATCCAAAGCATCTCTGCTTGAGTGGCTTAGAAAGATTCCTCTAGAGTCGATTCCTCTGAATCTGCCTCTAAATCCTCACCCGCCTGATCCTCACCCTCATCTAAGGAGAAATTTTCCCTTTCTAGGGATTGAACTCCGGGAGAGGGGGACCTAGCCCGTTTCCTCTCGGGCAGAGTGGCCGCAATTAATGCCGTCAATCTGTGTTCCAACCCCCCCAAGGGTGGAAGCCAACACCTCCTCTGTAACATAAACAGGGGGCGCCTGGGCTGGAGCGGCTGTAGCCCCCAGTGACCCCAATGGCTCAACCTGAAGACCAAACTCTGGTGTCTCGGGGGGGGAGTATGGCGCCATAGAGGTCTGACCAAGATCCTCCAAGCCCGAGGGGGAGCCTATTTGCTTTTTTGCGGTCTTTGCCGTCCCTGACCCCTTGGGAGCCATGCCCTTACTTTCAAGGACTGCTACAGGGACACCCACTAATCCAGACAAAGAAAATGGAGGGGCTCACACCAAGAGTTAACCCCTGGGACCACCTCGTCCAGATAGTAACTAGCTGGTCACTGTTGCTGGAGCTACAAAGACTGATACCAATACAACCTGCCGAGGAACAGTGTGTTCGGGGTTAAGGAGAGTCTTCACTTTTGGAGAGCTGCTCCCTGCTGAGTCCACGCCAGTCACCTGCTCACAAAAGCAACTGTAGGAGATACCGCACTCCTGTGTCCCATCTGCAAACTAAAACCCCACGGCTTAAAACATGAGGCTGCTTGCACGCCCACGCCACCACGCCATAGGGCCGCGCGCGCCAACATGCCTTGCGCACGCACGCGAAACGTGCCCCACACGCGCGCGTACATACGTCCAGGCCCGATGGAGGCTAGCAGGAAGGGAGGGGAGCAACGCTCCAGGCAGAACACCATACTGAGCAACACTCAACCCAGGCTGAAGAAGAAAAAAAATTACAGGTACACAGTTCTACTCACATTCAACCTAACAGCATGTGTAGGCATCAGCCGGGGGATATCAATATGGGTAAATTAGCAGCCATCCGGTCTACTCTAGACATAGTGGTTAACATTGCCCATGCATAGCAGCATAATACAGGCCACCCATAGACCCCGGAAAAATTGAAGGACCTACTGTCGGACCAAGTCCCGCAGGTACCTCCACTTACCTTTCCACGCTGCAGGGTGTTGCTTATGCAAGAGGCCCAATCTTCACCCCTCACCGTGGGTATTGTCAAAGACCTTCAGGGACCGGGGTCCATGGACAGGAAAACCACTCCCCTGGACCTATATAGCACCCTGGCAGCAGAAACTTTTAGCCGTGGAACAGACCAAAGTACTGGGGCCCAGAGTCCAGCTCTCAAAGAGAAGCATTATAGGCCAAACCTCGTTCTTCCAACCGAGGCCCGGGTACCGTCCACTTTGGTTATGAAGCACTTTGAACGGATGCGGATTCTTAGCCTGCTCTAGTCCCAAAAGGGACTCCATAAGCAAGAGCTTTCACAAAAGGTGACCAACACCTAAGACACTGGCAAAAAAACTGAGGTACTCCCTGTGTGGGAGGGGTTATATAGGGAGGGAACTTCCTGTCTTTGAGTGCCAGTATCCATCACCTAAAGGTAGGTTCTATAACCCACATAGTTATTACTATGCCGCTGTGTCCCGTGATGTACGATAAAGAAAGAGAAACTACAGTCTGCTCGCGTATTATGTAATAAAACCATCTTTGCCATTCTGAAGCTTCCCTCCAACCACTTTGCATATTATTTTATATATACTGTGATTTTGTACTTGCTAACTATGCTGTAGAAATCTCCCTCCACTGAGTCTGGCTGCAATCATTTTAACTGCTGCCTGTTCACTTCCTGGATTTACACAGAGGCACACCTCCAGGTCTGCATCTCTCATTAGCCCTTTTATGACTCATCCCCTCCCTCTCTTTTCCTGGCAAACTCGCATGGCTTTTTAACCAGACAAGAAACAGGAAGTGGTCTGTATACGGCATTTACTGGCAGAAACATTTTTACTATCCAAAGTTAAAACAAAAAGCAGAAGATTTAATATATGGAAAGATGAAAAAATGACTGAATTTCCGCTTTAAAGTGTTTGTTAACCCCAAATAAAAAATTGATCCTGTTCCCTTAAAGCGGATTCTAGAGCACAGTGCCCCCTGTAACAACTGAAACACCTAGCTGATCCTGCCTGGCTATACCCTTCTCCCTGTACGCTGACTCCGATATATCAGAACTTCTGAGCCCTGACACCGGAGTCAGCGTACGTGCCTCTGCATACGCGGCCTGCTCTCCGCTGTCCTCATTCCCCCTCCCCTCTCTGTCTGCTCATACCAGTGCCTGACCACCGCCCCCCCACGCTGTTGCTGCTCTCACATCTTCAGCTAAAATGCTGTAATCCCCTCTGTACCATTATAATAAGTGCCTTTGCATTTGTAATGTAAAAAAATCTCCCGCCGCTCATCGGATTGTCGGGTGCTCTCTCCTCTCTTCCCCTCCTCCCTAGCTGACATCAGCAGGAGGGCTTGGCCCCGCCCACTGGAACTGTGAGCCGAGAGAGAAGAGAGCTGACAAGTTAGCTAAGCGACGGGAGCCAAGCTTTTATAGGTACAGATCGGCAGATTTTTTACATTACACAGTCACAGGGACACTTATTGCACTTGCATGCCCCGTCCACCCCCGACATCACACTGAATCCTGACAGCTGGTCTCTGCATTCAGTTACATATAGTGTAACAAACTGACAAATCAGCTTCGTGTGAAACCTGCCAGTGCCAAGCAGTGACACAGGACAGTGACACCTGCCAAGTTCCAGTGCAAACCAATGCCACCTGTCAGTGCCAACCAGTGCCACCTGCCTATGCCAATCAGTGGCAACCAATGCCACCTGCCAGTGCCAACCAATGCCACCTGCCAGTGCCAATTAGTGCCACCTGCCAAAAAAATAAGATTTTGGACGGACACAGCCTTCACAAGTCTTGACATGTGTTATGTTCCTGTTCATAGGAGAGGATTAGGCAGAACATGTTAGATATTTTAATATATGTTACTTTAACAGAGTTTAACAGCCCCGCCCAGGGGGCAGCCCCTCTGGACATAACCCTCCTTCCTGCAGCATTAGTTCGTAACAAGCAGTACAAACCTAAAAAGGAGTGATGGGTTTTACAGTGAGTACAAAAAAATACTATTTTCTCTTATCGTCCAACTTTAAACAGCCGCTTGCAAAACCTTGTGGCCGAAGTAAGCATCTGAAGATGCACTCACATCAACCTTGTAAAATTTGCAAAAAGTGTGAACGGACGACCAAGTCGCCACCTTACACACCTGTGAGACAGACGCTTGATGTCGGAAAGCCCAGGAAGCACCAATTGCCCTGGTCGAATGTGCCGTGACCGGAAAGGGGGGTGCCCGCCCCTAAGAGCATAGGTCTGTATGACGGTCTCCCTGATCTACGAGAAATGGTGGCCGACGAGACCGCCAGGCTCTTTTGTGGACCAGACACGACACAAAGTGAGTCAGACCTCCGAAACTGAGCCTTAGCAGACAGGTACACCCGCAAAGCGCGTACCACGTCCAAAGTATGTAGCTCAACCTCCTTAGGATGCACCGGCCGAGGACACAAGGATGGAAGTACAAGGTCCTTGTTAAGGTGAAAGGCTGAAACCACCTTCGGAAGAAAGGAAGGTTGCGTGCGCAAGACAAGGCCGCCAACTAAGGAACACGTCTGACAGAAGTAATGGCCACTAAAAAGGCCACCTTCTGAGATAGTGTCAAGAGAGGGGTCTCTCTGATGTTTTCAAAGGGAGGTTCCTGAAGAACCGAGAGCAGCAAATTCAGATCCCATGGAGGAAGAGGTGGGTTTAAGAGGGGGAAGTACAGTACAGACCAAAAGTTTGGACACACCTTCTCATTCAAAGAGTTTTCTTTATTTTCATGACTATGAAAATTGTAGATTCACACTGAAGGCATCAAAACTATGAATTAACACATGTGGAATTATACATAACAAAAAAGTGTGAAACAACTGAAAATATATTTCATATTCTAGGTTCTTCAAAGTAGCCACCTTTTGCTTTGATTACTTTTTTGCACACTCTTGGCATTCTCTTGATGAGCTTCAAGAGGTAGTCACCTGGCACAGCACCCCATCACTCTCCTCCTTGGTCAAATAGCCCTTACACAGCCTGGAGGTGTGTTTGGGGTCATTGTCCTGTCGAAAAATAAATGATAGCCCAACTAAACGCAAACCGGATAGAATTGCATGCCGCTGCAAGATGCTGTGGTAGCCATGCTGGTTCAGTATGCCTTCAATTTTGAATAAATCCCGAACAGGGTCACCAGCAAAGCACCCCCACACCATCACACCTCCTCCTCCATGCTTCATGGTGGGAACCAGGCATGTAGAGTCCATCTGTTCACCTTTTCTGCGTCGCACAAAGACACGGGGGTTGGAACCAAAGATCTCAAGTTTGGACTCATCAGACCAAAGCACAGATTTCCACTGGTCTAATGTCCATTACTTGTGTTCTTTAGCCCAAACAAGTCTCTTCTGCTTGTTGCCTTTCTTTAGCAGTGGTTTCCTAGCAGATATTCTACCATGAAGGCCTGATTCACACAGTCTCTTCTTAACAGTTCTAGAGATGTGTCTGCTGCAAAAGGTGGCTACTTTGAAGAACCTAGAATATGAAATGTATTTTCAGTTCTTTCATAGTCATGAAAATAAAGAAAACTCTTTGAATGAGAAGGTGTGTCCAAACTTTTGGTCTGTACTGTATATGACGAACCCCATGCCCAAAAGTACCCACCAGAGAATGGGCCGCCAAAGGCCGCTGAAAGAACATAGCCAAGGCTGAAATCTGTCCCTTAAAAGGAGTTGAAAAGAAAATAAAAAATTCACCTTTATGCAATCTATGCATTAAGGTGAAAAAACATTGAATGCTGCCGCCCCCCCCGAGCCCCCGTTATACTTACCTGACCCTTCGAAAGTCCCGAGTGGTCCCGATATCCTCTTTGCAGCCCAGCCTGGCCGCTGATTGGCTAGAGTGGATGGATTGAGAGCAGCGCAGCCATTGGCTGGCGCTGCTGTCAATCACATCCAGTGACACGGCACGCCGAAGGGTGGGGCCGAGTGCGACTATGGCTGCTCGCTGTATCACGGGAGCGGCCCGCAATTACTGACCACCATGCGAGCTCTCGCATGACTGTGGTGAGTAATTGCGGGGAGGACCAGAGACAGCCGCAGAAGGACCCAGAAGACGTGGATCGGGGCCACTCTGTGCAAAACGAACTGCACAGTGGAGGCAAGTATCACATGTTTGTTATTTTAAGTGAAATTTTTTTTCTCCTTTAGTGACACTTTAATGGTGCTTAAGGCAAGCTTCTGATCCACTCCACGCTGTAAAAACAGCAGGACCCTGGAAACTAAAAATACGTCCACCCCATCTCTCCGCACAAAGATGTAGGCCTTTCAGGTGTGATGGTAGATCTTCCTGGAAGAAGACTTTCGTGCCCTCAGCATGATTGAGATGACCGAGTCGGAAAGACCCCGGTCCCTTATTACCTGGCTTTCAATAGCCATGTCGTTAAAGCCAGCGACTGTAAAGCAGGATGAAGTATGGGACCTTGAGACAGAAGGTCCTCCCGCATTGGCAGCCGCCAGGGTGCATCTGCCACCAGGCACACAAGATCGGCGTACCAAGGAAAGGATCTCCTTCTGCAATACTCGTGTGGAACTGAGCATATGGTACTGCCTCGAAGGAGGCTACCATCAGACCAAGGATTTGCATGCAAAAACGGAGAGACGACCATTTGCCAACAGCTTCATCTGGGGAAGAAAGAGTCTCGCCTCCGGAGTCCAGAATAAACCCCAGGTACTCCAAACTGAGTCGGCACCAGAACCAACTTCTGGATGTTTAACACCCACCCGAATTCTCGTAGGGTCTGGCTGGCTATAGACACATCCTCCTCTAATTTTGAGCCAGAAGCTGCTCTCATAAGAAGATTGTTTAAGTAGTCTACGATGGCAATGCCTCGCTGTCTCAGCAAAGCTAGGATTGGTGTGAGCACCTTGGTGAAAACTCTTGGTGCTGACGCTAGGCCAAAGGGAAGGGCCACAAACTGATAGTGGTCTTCCCCTATCGCAAAGAGCAGAAACCTTTGGTGACTTGCGCAAATTGGGACATGCAAGTATGCGTCCTTGATGTCCAAGGACGCCAGAAAGTCCCCCGGGTGGAGCGCAGCCACCACTGAGCGAATGGATTCCACGCAGAACTTCCTTACTCTCACAAAGGCATTTAGGGCTTTGAGGTCCAAGATTGGATGGACCCCGTCGTCCTTCTGGGACCATAAACAGGTTTGAATAAAACCCCCGAAACCTCTCGTTCTGCGGAACGAGTAAAATTACCCGCAACCCAGCAAGTCCTGCACTGCCCCCAATACGGCAGACCGACGAGCAGGAAGGAGAGGGAGATTTGAGGGAAAGAATCTGTTTGGTGGAGAGGAAAGAAACTGTATCTTGTACCCCGAAGAGACCACCTCGCAGACCCACTGGTTGGAGAGCAGGGAGGTCCACCGAACTGTGAACCTGCAAAGCCATCCCCCCACCCATGAGTCGGGCGGGGGTAAAACTTTATGCGGTGGCGGGTTTAAATGCCGGTTTGTTCTGTTTACGCACCCAGGGACGTTTCTGTCCCCCAGCTGAGCCTTTGTCGGCCTGGGAGGGTCTACCCGCGGGCCCTGACTGACGAAAATACCGCTTCTGAGTGGAAAACGAAGGACCCGGCTTACGGCGTGGCTCCTTCCTTTTGGTGGACTGAGGGAGGAGAGTGCTCTTACCTCCAGTGACATCCTTAATAATGTCGTCCAGCGAGGTACCAAAAAGTCTTCCCAACTTTGAAGGATAAATCTGCCAGGGATTTTTTGGATGCTTGGTCAGCAGACCAGCATTTCAGCCAAATCAGGCGGCGCAATACCACCGCCGAAACAGAGGCTCTGGATATCAAGGGGGCTGCATCCAGTGTAGCATCACAGACATATACAAGGCCCTGGACCAACTGATCGGCCAGTCTAAAATTCGGGAGGGAGCTGGTGCTCCTCCACAGTCTGGTGCAAAACTCTTGCCCATTCAGTGAGTGTCTGAGACACCAAGGTTGCAGCCACAATAGGCCGCAATGCAGACCCCAGCATGGTAAACATGGAACAGGTCAGCGTCTCGGACCTCCTATCAGTATGGTCCTTGAAGTCAGGGGTCACTTCTATAGGGAGAGTGGTTACCTTATTTAACCGGGCAACCTTTTTTCAAAAGGGTAACAGACCGCCAGGCGCTGAGGAACCACAAAGGACTTCTGCGGCTTTTCCCATTCCTTATCAATGAACGTCAAAAAAGGACACAAGGAAAAACCTTCACAGAGCAGTCCAACTTGTGGGACTCAAAAAAGACTGAACCCTCAGTGGATGCCTTAGCTGCACCATCCAACTTAAGGGAGTCCCTCACAGCACTGAAACGTGCACTAACAAGTGCCATGTCCTGTACTGACCCAAGTGAGGAGTCTTACTCACAAGGAAGGTCCTGGTCCACATCCTCTGACAACCCAGAACCGGGGTCCTGCACTGCAGCCGGACCCTGGTCTGATTCAGAGCATTACACAGTAGATGGCGGGGGGAGGAGGAGCTCTGTACCCCCTTATGCCCGAATGCCGCGTTCACCCTGGCAACAAATGTCTCCACGAATGCCGTCAAAGTGTCCATGGGAACCGCAGGTGCAGGAGCACCGGCTGCCATCTCTGGCTTATTTGGGGAAGAAGGACCAGATACTGACTCCATTACATAGAGGGCTCTCAGGGACCTATTTAAGACCTGAAAGTCCCACCCTCCTTGCTGCGCTGACCGGAGGGTTACCAAGGGGACTCACCAACCCAGCAAGAGACTTCTCAGCGCCGCTGCCCGCCCTTTGTACACAGCGTGTGTCGTGACGAAAAAGCTGTGAGGTAAAGCTGTGAGGTAAAGCTGTGAGGTAAAATTCTGTGAGGAGATATGTGCTGCGCGCCGTTTAGAAAGCCAGCCCTAGAAGCCACAATCCCACACAAAATGGCCGCCGGACGCCTCGGAGATAACAGGGCACGGCCACAGTAAAATGGCTGATCGCAATAACAAGCTGCGCCATAGCGCGACCATAACAAAATGAATAAGAAATTTCAATGTAAACAGCAGACTGCAAAAAAATCGCGCCGGCACCGCAAAAACGGCGGCGAAACGCTGCAATGTGGATAAAAAGGCCGAACGGGGCTTCCCTAAGGCAAAGCACACCCCACAGATAAAAATGTGCCCAGATACCCCACAATCCCCCGGTGGGAAATGGAGCCCCCCCCACAGGCCCACCCCGGTAGCAGCGGTAGAGCAGCAGAGGGATATGTGAAAGAGCAGAAAAAGGGAGGATAGGAGGACCCCCAACCCCAGGAATGCCCAGCCGTACCGACCCGCCGAGGCAGGAAGGACTGTACTTACCCATCCATGCGAGGACCCGCTGGCGCATTCCTGACAGGTAAGAGAACACCACTCTCCAGTCATGTGTGGCCCCTTGAACAACAAGCTTACCGGCCACCCGCGGAGTCATGGGGTATGTCGTGGCAGACCCAGCCCATGGCATCAGTGTTTTTACGCTCGCTGGATGGATTGAGGAGACTACAACGATCTATATATTCAGCCTGTCACCCAGCCGGCAGTTGATCGAAGAATCTCAAATAAATAAAATTAAAATGAGAAATTTCTTCAGGGCGCAGGGCCCAAAGGGAGTCACGTCCTACTCTGCTAGGCAGAAAAAAAACTGAGGCTGCATGCTGCAGGGAGGAGGGTTATGTCCAGAGGGACCGCCCCCTGAACGGGACTGTTCAACTCTGTTAAAGTAACATGTATTTAAATATCTAACATGTTCTGCCTAGTCCTCTCCTATGAACAGGAACAGGAACATAACCCATATGTCAAGACTTGTGAAGGCTGTGTCCGTCCATGAGAGAAAATAAAAATTAGCTTAAAATATCGACCGCAAAAATCGGCATCATATCGGCCGCCCCCATTTCTAAATATCGGCATCGACCAGAGAAAAACCCAGATCGGTTGACCTCTACCCGTCATGCCATAGTCCTACCCTGTAATAGGAATAAAAATGATCAAAAAAATATGTTTTGTCAAAAAAGTAAAATTAACAATAAATTTAAAGCGCCCCTGTCCCCGTGTGTTCACACGCAGAAGCGAACGCATACGCAAGTCCCGCCCACATATGAAAACGGTTTTCAAACTACACGTGAGGTATCGCCGAGATCGTTAGAGCGAGAGCAAAGATTCTAGACCTAGGGGCGTGGTCTGGACATGACTGAGTAAGGTAGCACACTTGTGGAGCTCCGGCCGACCTTTCTCAGCTTTAAATCAGCACTATCTACCGGTATTCCCTGGCATGTACTCCGCTGGGAAGCAGAAAGGGAAAAATAAGAGGAAAATACATCCTAAATCGCCTCCAAGCGGTGAAATAAACCGTTTTTTTTGGAACACCTACAGAGCCTCGCCGGATACCAAGATGGCGGACGCCACGAGGCACAGCCCTCCCTCCCAATGCACAGCAGCCGCATGATACCTCTCTCCCCGTCATCCTCCTTTGCCCCAGAAATGGACTTTAACACCCCAGCAGTCTTCTCCTCGGGGTCCCAGGAGTCACAACATCCACATCTCACCCCACTGACCTTAAAAGCCGATGCTGAATTGCAGGCGCTGCTCCAGGCCCTACCTAAGAGATCTGACATCGAGGCGCTGGTCAGCAGACTAGAGACAACCCATCACAAGGAGATCACAGCGGTGCAAAAGACGGCGAGGACACTGACAGAGTGGATGGGGGAAGGAGAAACCTCAATGGCTACCCTAGAAATACGAATGACCACGGTGGAGGCCCTGCAATCATCCCAGGCAGCTACGGTCCTCACTCAACTTAAGTTGGAGGAAATTGAGGACCGCAGCAGGAGGAACAATCTACGACAGAGGCATGCCAAAGGCCACATAAGCAGAGGACCTGGCAGCATCTACTCTGGCCTTCTTTTGGGACTTCCCAGCCAATCCGTCCTTAGATAGGATCCACAGAGCTCTGGGCCCCCACTCAGACCCAGACAGGACTCGGGACATTAGATGTCGCATTCATCAATATGCGCACAAGGAACTAGTCTTACGAAAGGCATGGGAGAAGGGTGATGTAGAATTTGAAGCGCTATCCTTCGTATCCTCTTCAACCTCTCCAGAGCAACTCTGCAGCGACGAGCCATGCTGAAACCTGTGTTGGAAGTGGCCCGAAAATCTGGAATTACCTACAGATGGGGCTTCCCCATATCTGTGACTTTTAACCACTTAAGGACCGCCTAACGCCGATATACGTCGGCAGAATTTCATGGCTAGGCACAGGCACGTACCTGTACGTCGTCTTTAAGAGCCCAGCCATGGGTCGCACGACGCCGGCGGCGCGCTCGCGACCCGGTCCGAAGCTCGGTGACTGCGCCCGCGGAACCGTGGACCCGATGGCCGCCGGTGTCCCGCGATCGGGTCACAGGCGCTGAAGAACGGGGAGAGGGGTATGTTAACACACCTTCCTCGTTCTTCTCTGTGGCAGTGTCACTGGTCGTCTGTTCCCTTTTTATAGGGAACGACGATTAGTAACGTCACACCTACAGTCACGCCCCCCTATAGTAAGAATCACTCCCTTAGGGTACACTTAACCACTTAGCGCCCCCTAGTATTTAACCCCTTCACTGCCATTTTCACAGTAATCAGTGCATTTTTATAGCACTTTTCGCTGTGAAAATGATAATGGTCCCAAAAATGTGTCAAAAGTGTCCGCCATAATGTCGCAGTCAGGAAAAAAAGAAAAGAAAAAAAAAAAAAAAAAAAACGCTGATCGCCGCCATTACTAGTAAAAAAAAAAATGATTAATAAAAATGCCATAAAACTACATTTTTTAAATGCTATAAATTTTGCGCAAACCAATCAATAAATGATTATTGCAATTTGTTTTACCAAAAATAAGTAGAAGAATACGTATCGGCCTAAACTGAGGAAAACTATTTTTTTATATATATTTTTTGGGGATATTTATTAAAGGCAAAACGTTTTTTTCAAAATTGTCGCTCTATTTTTGTTTATAGCGCAAAAAATAAAAACAGAGGTGATCAAATACCAAAAGAAAACTCCATTTGTGGGGAAAAAAGGGACGCCAATTTTGTTTGGGAGCCACCTCGCACGACAGTGCAATTGTCAGTTAAAGCGACTCAGTGCGGAATCGCAAAAAGGGGAAAGGTCCTTAACCTGCTTAATGGTCCGGGTCTTAAGTGGTTAAGAAGTCACAACAGTTCTTCACCCTGCGTACCTCCTCTGATCTCCCTGATCTTTTTGCCTTCCTGGAAGTGGATCCCTTTGAAGTGCAAGACTGGCTAGAGTTCCTGCAGCGCTCGGCCCCTCGCTCTGGATTTCCAGGATGGCAGAGAGGCCGATCGCCCAGGCCACAGAGAGATACTTCCGTCGAGGAGCCAAGGGAAGCCTAACTTAGGCTGGCAATGAGGTGAGCCATCTGTTACCGCTCCCTTAAGCCCTTTCCCCTTTCTTCTTTTTTATGCCTGGTTCCTGATTCACTTCTGCTGCGGTCCCCCCACCCGCCCCCACTTCTGCTGCTTGACCGGGGTGGGCGACCCCGCCCGGTCCCATAGTCCCTCACAGCTCCGGATTGGACTGCCGCCTTTCCGGGTCTCAGGGTGGGGGAGCATGGTGTGGAAGAGGAAGCACCGGCACCTAGGTGACTATACCCCCTTTTTTTTTGGCAGGACCGAACTCTGAGCTGCACCTGACGTCATCGCTGCTGTGGGGCATGGTAGGGAGGGGAAGTGACAGTATGCAGAGGATGTTTTTTAAGGGTGCACCGAAATGGAAATTTCAGAACCAAAACGAAACCGAAATTTTAAAAAAATTCAGTCCGAAACCGAAAATAACTTTTCTTTTTTTTTTTTTTAAGATGCAGAGTGAGACGCAAGGCACTGTCACTGACCTAGGAAGGCTGGTGATAATATAAAGTTGGCCATTGCACTGACTGAGGCATTCTGCACTGAACTGATGAAAGAATTTTTTACAGTATATATCATACCTCACTCAGCACATCTTCATATACATACAAATTCAGTGCCTCATCATGCAATATGTTGTATATATGTGTGACATTATTTATTTGTCCGTTTTAATTCGACTGCCTCATACCTCACCTAGTGCAATACACAGACGTCACATCTTTTATCATATAAGATATAAAGATGTCTGTGTATTGCCAGACATCTTTATATAATTAATTATTGATATCATATAATATATAAAAGATCTTAGATGTCTGTGTGTACTGCACTAGGTGAGGTATGAGGAGGATTGCACTATAGTCAAATACTGGTGGTCTG